>NC_142722.1:3471666-3623333 GCF_055471065.1 Atractosteus spatula
GTGTTTTTCAGCCCGAAATAAACGCGTTTTCTCAGCCCTTAGAATCGCAGTGTAACTGCCTGGCTCAGAAGAGCACACTGAGTCAGCCCTTAACCCCAGTGTGCAGAAATTGTCAAAACGTGTTTTTAAGCAGAAATAAACACGTTTTGGCAACTTTGGTCACCCCCATGTAACTTATAGGGCAGGAACAGCACAGTTTTCAAAACGTGTTTTTCAGCCCGAAATAAACGCGTTTTCTCAGCCCTTAGAATCGCAGTGTAACAGCCTGGCTCAGAAGAGCCCACTGAATCAGCCCTTAACCCCCGTGATAGGAAATTGTCAAAACGTGTTTTTCAGCAGAAATAAACACGTTTTGGCAACTTTGGTCACCCCCATGTAACTTATAGGGCAGGAACAGCACACTTTTCAAAACGTGTTTTTCAGCCCGAAATAAACGCGTTTTCTCTGCCCTTAGAATCGTAGTGTAACTGCCTGGCTCAGAAGAGCACACTGAGTCAGCCCTTAACCCCAGTGTGCAGAAATTGTCAAAACGTGTTTTTCAGCAGAAATAAACACGTTTTGGCAACTTTGGTCACCTTCATGTAACTTATAGGGCAGGAACAGCACAGTTTTCAAAACGTGTTTTTCAGCCCGAAATAAACGCTTTTTCTCATCCCTTGGAATCGCAGTGTAACTGCCTGGCTCAGAAGAGCACACTGAGTCAGCCCTTAACCCCAGTGTGCAGAAATTGTCAAAACGTGTTTTTAAGCAGAAATAAACACGTTTTGGCAACTTTGGTCACCCCCATGTAAGTTATAGGGCTGGAACAGCACAGTTTTCAAAACGTGTTTTTCAGCCCGAAATAAACGCTTTTTCTCAGCCCTTGGAATCGCAGTGTAACTGCCTGGCTCAGAAGAGCCCACTGAATCAGCCCTTAACCCCCGTGATCAGAAATTGTCAAAACGTGTTTTTCAGCAGAAATAAACACGTTTTGGCAACTTTGGTCACCCCCATGTAAGTTATAGGGCAGGAACAGCACAGTTTTCAAAACGTGTTTTTCAGCCCGAAATGAACGCGTTTTCTCAGCCCTTGGAATCGCAGTGTAACTGCCTGCCTCAGAAGAGCCCACTGAATCAGCCCTTAACCCCAGTGATCAGAAATTGTCAAAACGTGTTTTTCAGCAGAAATCTACACGTTTTTGCAACTTTGGTCACCCCCATGTAACTTATAGGGCAGGAACAGCACTCTATTCAAAACGTGTTTTTCAGCCTGAAATAAACGCGTTTTCTCAGCCCTTAGAATCGCAGTGTAACTGCCTGGCTCAGAAGAGCACACTGAGTCAGCCCTTTACCCCAGTGAAATGAAATTGTCAAAATGTGTTTTTCAGCAGAAATAAACACGTTTTGGCAACTTTGGTCACCCCCATGTAACTTATAGGGCAGGAACAGCACACTTTTCAAAACGTGTTTTTCAGCCCGAAATAAACGCGTTTTCTCAGCCCTTAGAATCGCAGTGTAACTGCCTGGCTCAGAAGAGCACACTGAGTCAGCCCTTCACCCCAGTGATCAGAAATTGTCAAAACGTGTTTTTCAGCAGAAATAAACACGTTTTGGCAACTTTGGTCACCCCCATGCATCTTATAGGGCAGGAACAGCACAGTTTTCAAAACGTGTTTTTCAGCCCGAAATAAACGCGTTTTCTCAGCCCTTAGAATCGCAGTGTAACTGCCTGGCTCAGAAGAGCCCACTGAGTCAGCCCTTAACCCCAGTGATCAGAAATTGTCGAAACGTGTTTTTCAGCAGAAATAAACACGTTGTGGCAACTTTGGTCACCCCCATGTAACTTATACGGCAGGAACAGCACAGTTTTCAAAACGTGTTTTTCAGCCCGAAATAAACGCGTTTTCTCAGCCCTTAGAATCGCAGTGTAACTGCCTGGCTCAGAAGAGCACACTGAGTCAGCCCTTAACCCCAGTGTGCAGAAATTGTCAAAACGTGTTTTTAAGCAGAAATAAACACGTTTTGGCAACTTTGGTCACCCCCATGTAAGTTATAGGGCAGGAACAGCACAGTTTTCAAAACGTGTTTTTCAGCCCGAAATAAACGCGTTTTCTCAGCCTTTGGAATCCCACTGTAACTGCCTGGCTCAGAAGAGCCCACTGAGTCCGCCCTTAACCCCAGTGTGCAGAAGTTGTCAAAACGTGTTTTTCAGCAGAAATAAACACGTTTTGTCAACTTTGGTCACCCCCATGTAACTTATGGGGCAGGAACAGCACCCTTTTCAAAACGTGTTTTTCAGCCCGAAATAAACGCGTTTTCTCAGCCTTTGGAATCCCAGTGTAACTGCCTGGCTCAGAAGAGCCCACTGAGTCAGCCCTTAACCCCAGTGTGCAGAAGTTGTCAAAACGTATTTTTCAGCAGAAATAAACACGTTTTGGCAACTTTGGTCACCCCCATGTAACTTATGGGGCAGGAACAGCACCCTTTTCAAAACGCGTTTTTCAGCCAGAAATAAACGCGTTTTCTCAGCCTTTGGAATCCCAGTTTAACTGCGTGGCTCAGAAGAGCCCACTGAGTCAGCCCCTTAACCCCAGTGTGCTGAAGTTGTCAAAACCTGTTTTTCAGCAGAAATAAACGTGTTTTGGCTACTAAGGTCAGAAGTGCATACTAAGCACGCTCTTTGCAGCAGTGTTGAGATTTTGTCAAAACATGCATTTCAGCTCAAACAAATGCGTTTTGGCAACGTTGCTCATTCCACTGTAATTGCTAAGGTCAGAAGTACATACTGCGTAAGCTCTTTGCTGCAGTGTTGAGATTTTTTCAAAACGTTCTTTTCAGCTCAAACAAACGTGTTTTGGCAACTTTGGTCCTCCCACTGGAACTGCTAAGGTCAGAAGTGCATACTGAGTCAAGTCTTAGCAGCAGTGTTGAGACTTTGTCAAAACGTGCTTTTCAGCTCAAACAAATGCGTTCTGGCAACTTTGGTCCTCCCACTGTAACTACTAAGGTCAGAAGTGCATACTGAGCAAGCTCTTTGCAGGAGTGTTGAGATTTTGTCAAAACGTGTATTTCAGCTCAAACAAACGCGTTTTGGTAACGTTGAGAATCCCACTGTGGCTGCTGTGGCCAGAAGTGCATACTGTCTCAAGTCTTAGCAGCAGTGTTGAGATTTTGTCAAAACGTGCTTTTCAGCTCAAATAAACTCGTTTTGGTAACTTTGAGAATCCCACTGTGACTGCTGTGGCCATTAGTGCATAATGACTCAAGTCTTAGCTGCAGTGTTGAGATTTTGTCAAAACATGCTTTTCAGCTCAAATAAATGCGTTTTGGCAACGTTGGTCATTCCAGTGTAACTGCTAAGGTCAGAAGTACATACTGAGTTAACTCTTTGCTGCAGTGTTGAGATTTTGTCAAAACGTGCTTTTCAGCTCAAACAAACGCATTTTTGTAACTTTGAGAATCCCACTGTGACTGCTGTGGCCAGATGTGCTTACTGACTCAAGTCTTAGCAGCAGTGTTGAGATTTTGTCAAAACGTGCTTTTCAGCTCAAAGAAATGCGTTTTGGCAACGTTGGTCATTCCACTGTAACTGCTAAGGTCAGAAGTGCATACTGAGTAAACTCTTTGCAGCAGTGTTGAGATTTTGTCAAAACATGCATTTCAGCTCAAACAAACGCGTTTTGGTAACTTTGAGAATCCCACATGTAACTACTAAGGTCAGAAGTGCATACTGGCTCAAGTCTTAGCAGCAGTGTTGAGATTTTGTCAACACGTGCTTTTCAGCTCAAACAAACGTGTTTTGGTAACTTTGAGAATCCCACTGTGACTGCTGTGGCCAGAATTGCTTACTGACTGAAGTCTTAGCAGCAGTGTTGAGATTTTGTCAAAACGTGCCTTTCAGCTCAAACAAATGCGTTTTGGCAACGTTGCTCATTCCGCTGTAAGTGCTAAGGTCAGAAGTACATACTGTGTAAGCTCTTTGCTGCAGTGTTGAGATTTTTTCAAAACGTGCTTTTCAGCTCAAACAAACGTGTTTTGGCAACTTTGGTCCTCCCACTGTAACTGCTAAGGTCAGAAGTGCATACTGAGTCAAGTCTTAGCAGCAGTGTTGAGACTTTGTCAAAACGTGCTTTTCAGCTCAAACAAATGCGTTTTGGCAACGTTGCTCATTCCACTGTAACTGCTAAGGTCAGAAGTACATACTGAGTTAACTCTTTGCTGCAGTGTTGAGATTTTGTCAAAACGTGCTTTTCAGCTCAAACAAACGCATTTTTGTAACTTTGAGAATCCCACTGTGACTGCTGTGGCCAGATGTGCTTACTGACTCAAGTCTTAGCAGCAGTGTTGAGATTTTGTCAAAACGTGCTTTTCAGCTCAAAGAAATGCGTTTTGGCAACGTTGGTCATTCCACTGTAACTGCTAAGGTCAGAAGTGCATACTGAGTAAACTCTTTGCAGCAGTGTTGAGATTTTGTGAAAACGTGCTTTTCAGCTCAAACAAACGCGTTTTGGTAACTTTGAGAATCCCACTGTGACTGCTGTGGCCAGAAGTGCATACTGGCTCAAGTCTTAGCAGCAGTGTTGAGATTTTGTCAAAACATGCTTTTCAGCTCAAACGTTTCAAACTCGTTTTGGCAATTTGGGATTCCCACCGTAACTGCTATGGCCAGAAGTGCATACTAAGTAAGCTCTTTGCAGCAGCAGCAGTGTTGAGATTTTGTCAAAACGTGCTTTTCAGCTTAAACAAACGCGTTTTGGCAACCTTTGGTATACCACTTTAACCACATTACATACGTAATGCTTTGTATGTTGTATGTATGTGTCTTATGATGTAAAGAACAGGTAAAGGTATGTTTATTCCATGCTAAAAGGAAAAGAAAAGAGACAATGTTTCAGATGTGGCGCCTTCTTCAGTTGTCCATTTGTATTGTATGTTATTTGTATATACTTTGGCAACACTGTAATTCGTCTGTCATGCCAGTAAAGCTGTTTGAATTGAATTGAGATAAATACAATAAGAGAGGAGAGAGGGACAGTACAAAGCTGAATTGTGGGTATTTGCTGCCCTCTGATGGTGACAAGAGGCCACTTCCACCCCTGGTCCCTGCTGCTAAATTATTATTTAGAGTGATGAAGCCAGTTCAGAGATGGGGATTATTAGGAGCCCATAATTGGTAAAGGCCAATGGGAATTTTGGCCAGGACACCAGGGGTAACACCCCTACTCTTTTCGAGAAATGCCCTGGGTTTTAATTCTCATCCAAAGGATGGTGCCTTTTTACAGTATAGTGTCCCCATCACTATATTGGGGGTATAGGACCCACACAGACTGCAGGATGAGCACCCCCTACTGGCCCCACTAACACCTCATAATTTTCTCCCTCTTTCTTTCTGCAGACTCCTGTTCTTCCTGTTCCTCTGTCACTCCTCCATTTCCCAAGCTTCCTCTCCCTCTGTCTCTGCAGTGCCCCCTGTGGCTCGTACCAAAATTTCCACCAGCAGCTGCTTGAAGACGTGGAAGGTGTCTTCTCCCTATGGCCTCTGGGCACTCTCCAGGGCATGGTTTGAGAGGGGCAGAGAAGGCGCTGAGCAGAGGCTCCTTGTTCCAGTTGAGAGAGCCAGCCTGCCAAACTGGCACGCCTGGAGACAGGCAAGTAGCAAGCAACCAGCAGGTACCTGTACGTGAGCAGCAGACACTCACCCTGCGTGACAGTACCCTCACACCCCCTGCACTGAATCAGTACCGTCACACCCACTGAATGAGTCAGTACCATTACACCCCCTCCCCTGAGTCAGTACTGTAAAACCCATTGCCATAAGTCAATACTATTACACCCCCTGCTCTGAGTCAGTACCGTCACACACACTGCCCTTAGTTGATTGAGAGGCGATTGGCACAGGAGAGAGGATGCAGGGAGGAGCAATTGGGACAGGAGAGTGTGAGGGGTGATCGGCACAGGAGGGAAAGGGCAGAGAGGGGTGATTGGCACAGGGGCACAGCGGGCATGAGAGACTGGCAGTAACAGAACAAGAGTGAGGCACATTGGAGCAGGTTTTGTCCCAACTCACCTTCTCAATCTCGTTCTCCTGGACATCCAACACCAACTCATCTGTCTCCAGACAGACTCTCACTCTCCCCTCAGGCAGCTCTGGGGTCCCTACGTCTGGCTTCAGCTGTGTCGCTGCACAAATATAGGGTCAACACAATCCTGCGCCAACGCACAGTGCCCTAAGCCCTCACTCCACTGAACAACAGCAGGATTCTCACTTGTGCCACCAGACTCACCTGGAGTGAAGCCAGCCCTGTGTACATACCACACCTGGTTGGTCTCATACCACACATCCCACTGCGGAGAGACAGAGTGAGGGTGAGTGTGGCGCAGCTGTGCCAGTCGGCTGGCTGTGTGTGTCTCCTTCTCTCACCTGCTCCGTGGTGCTGCTCTCGGCTGTCTGCCCCCCAGGATCCTGTCTCTCGGTCTGTGCTCCATTTCTCCACTTCCTCTCCTTCCTTTTCCTTCCTGCTCCTCTGATTGGCTGTTCTGGGGATGGGCAGACCAAGGCTCTGCCCCTTTCCCAGATTTGGTGTCATCATCCTTCTGTCTGATTTCTTGGTGCCTGTGGCAGCCTGTTGCTGTCCATCGCTGTCATGGTGGACTCTGTTGACCAGCAGGGATGTCCAATTGCTCCTCTCTGTCTCTAGAGGTGGCAGGAAGGGAAGGACTAGGTTTGCTGAGCTTGCTGGGCTGCATCAATCCAGAACAGATCCAGTATTATTGGCTCAAGTAGAATATGTGTGTGACCATGCATAGATGGTTTGGGGTTTTTAATTTACTTTATATGCCAGCAGCTATATCACCCTGCTACTCACAAATGGCAACCCACTGAAGCTCAGCATGTGGAGCCTGGCCAGTACCTGGATGGGAGACCTCCTGGTAAAGCTAAGGTTGCAGCTGGAAGAAGTATTTGCTGTTTGCATTGGTAAATTCCCATTGCCACTCGACAGGCATATAAGAGACCTACAAAAAGCATGGGTCCTTTCCCTCCTTTGGGCCCTGTAGGAGGAAGTTGGGAGCTAGGGCTGAATATAGTTTCCTCACTCATAAACCTGTTAAGACAACTTGCAAACCAATACAAAATAAAGTGGGGTACATTGCTACCTTTCCTCTATACCTGCCTATGGTTATTTGTCTAACAGTATGCGTAAGGTGTAAATGCACCGGGTGTACGGTGATCTGGTAAGAAGCCAATCAGACGTTTACTCATGATACCGTAAAATACCTTCCCCAGATTACTATTCACACCGATGCCCCGGTAGTTGTTAGGATCGAGTTTATCTCCACTCTTATAGATGGGCATGATCAGTCCTTGATTCCAGGCCTCAGGAAAACACCCAGCTTTCATGATGAGGTTGAATAGTTTGAGCAGGGATTGTTACAACTCCGAGCTGCTGTGTCTCATTGTTGATCCCATCTTGGTCACAGGTTTTGCGTGGTCTAAGGGCTTGGATTATGTCCAGTAGCTTCTGCTCAGTGATTGGGAGTCTAAGGGGTTGTCTTTAATAGCCAATTCCAAAATTTTGAGTTTTTCATAAATTATGTTTTGGTCTGATTTATTTATATTTGGGAGCATTTAGTACAGATTTTCAAAATATGTTTGCTAGATTGTTCTATTTTGGATGGCCAGTTCTTCTAGTTTTGATTTATTTAGGGCAGGGGATGTAACGGTACTGACTCAGGGCATTTACTTAGCATTCCACTTCCACTTCTCCCAGAAGCAGTTTTGATTTAATGATGTTGTTTATTTATGTTTCTTTTCTTTTTGAGCATGTGTTTGCAATGTTTTACCATTTCACAGTAGCTGAGGCACAGATGTGTGGCTGTCTGTGTTTTTGATTTGAGAGGTTCTGTAGTTTTTTTCTGATGTTTTTGTACTCTTTTGCATTTTTTTTGTAGTTTTTTTTAATTTTGATCTTTTTAGCTTTGATTTTGATGTTCTTTGTAAAAGGTGATTTCATTTTTTTTTGTGGCCAAGTTTATGCCTATTTTGTTGGTCTGATACTATTGCACACTGATGTATCCTATAGTGTCTGAATTCGCCCAGTGTAGTTTGTTTTCTCCGGGCTGTCTGTGTCCCATTTGTATGCCTGGTTAAGGTTACACAGCTCAGTCACACTTCCACACCCTCACACTCACACACTCACACTGTCCACAATGAGCTCACACCAGCAGCTATATCACCCTACAACTCACAACCAGCAGCCCAGCAGGTGTGAGCCTGGTCAGTACCTGGAGGGGAGACTTCTGGGAAAGCTAAGTTTGCTGCTGGAAGAGGTGTTAGTGGGGCCAATAGGGGTTGCTCGTCCTGCAGTCTGTGTGGGTCCTATATCCTCAATATAGTGATGGGGACACTGTACTGTAAAAAGGCGCCATCCTTTGGATGAGAATTAAAACCCAGGGCATTTCTCGAAAAGAGTAGGGGTGTTACCCCCGGTGTCCTGGCCAAAATTCCCATTGGCCTTTACCAATTATGGGCTCCTAATAATCCCCATCTCTGAACTGGCTTCATCACTCTGCTCTCCTCCCCACTGAGAGCTGGTGTGTGGGGAGTGTACTGGTGCACTGTGGCTGCCACTGTATCATCCAGGTGGGGCTACACACTGGTGGTGGTGGAGGGGATCCCCAATATCTGTAAAGTGCTTTGAGTGAAGTGTCCAGAAAAGCACTATATAAGTGTGAGGAATTATTATTATTATTACATTCATAAACTCTCTCACACACACACACTCTCTGTCCACTCTGTTCTCAAATTCACACACTCGCACAGCACTGTTCACACTGAGCTCACACGCTCATAAACTCTCAAAAAATACACATACATAATCACACACTCTTACACAATCTCATGAGGACTCACACAACTGAGTTGCTGACTCATACTCACTCTCACATAGTCTGTCTACATTGAGCTCACACACTAAAAACTCTCAAACTCTCACACACTATCTACAATGAGCTCACACATTTACTCACACCCTCAGCACTGTGGCTGTCTGAGGAGTTGCAAGGGTCAGCCAGGGGTGAGGGGTCTTGCCAAGCGACAGTGTTGAGAACCAGGGGGGCTGGGGGGGCTGGAATGAGGGCGTGACAGGAAGAAAGACAGGTACAGATACAGAGTGAGGAGTGTGCTTCTCTAACCAGCTGACACTAACAGGTCCCAAACCTGAGGGCCTCTTCCTCAGTGTCTGCATCACAAAGCTCTGAAATGACCAATCTACTACTAATGGATTCTCAGCAGTCCCTCAACTGGGCTGATGGGGGCGCTGCAGGAAGAGCTCCAGCATGAGCAGTGGATTCCAGGCCTGGCTGTGACACAGGTGCCCAGGAATCTGAGAGGTGTCCCTGCATAATGAGCACTGATGAAGAATGAGAATGATGATGAACACTGAAAACACAGACACAGAACACCAGCGATCTGAACTGCGGAGAGAAACAACATCATACCGCTGTGAACCACAGGTGTACTAAGCCACCACTTCTCCTGTATAGAACCAAAAATTCCACCAATCTGTATCACAGTACAGCACAGTATTCTAGTACAGCACAGTGTAGTACAGTAACGCAGAGATCACTGCACAGCTTCACAGGACTGTACTGCAGTATTCTAGTACAGCACAGTGTAGTACAGTAACGCAGAGATCACTGCACAGCTTCACAGGACTGTAGTGCAGTATTCTAGTACAGCACAGTGTAGTACAGTAACGCAGAGATCACTGCACAGCTTCACAGGACTGTAGTGCAGTACTCTAGTAAAGCACAGTGTAGTACAGTCACACAGATATCACAGCACTTCCTCACAGGACTGTAGTGCAGTATTCAAGTACAGCACAGTCACACAGAGAACACTGCACAGCCTCACAGTACTGTAGTGCAGAATTGTAGTACAGCATTATTATTATATGGGGTATTATTATACAGTAGTTCTGTACATTTTAATGTACATTATTACACACTGGACATCACTGTGCTGCCTTAGTGCCCTGAAAACTTTCAGCAGCCACTGCTAGATTCACAATCACTGTTATGACTCACAGTTTGACAAGTTCCATATTGCACTATGTATTTAGTATTATTGAATTATTCTTATTCATAATTACCAGTTCTACCTGGATTGTGTTTAATAACATGAGAACACTATCTATGCTACCTTTACAATGACTTCTACTGCTTGTTTCTCAGCTCCACAGCTGGGTCTTGGCCCTGTACAATACAGCTGCAGAGCTTGCTTCCCCTACTGCAGGAATAACAGGACTGCCCTGTTACAGACTGGCTACTCATCCCAAATTCTCAAATATCAAGAAAACTGATCTGACACAGCTGATGTTTTGGAGTGTAACAATTAATTAGTCAATAAATCAATATATTAAACCTAGGTTTCCTTCAAAGCAGGAATTGGTAAACGAAAATAAAATGATGACTGGAGAAACACTTCACAAGAGTAAAAATAACCAGACAGAAGGCCACAGAGATAAGGAGAGGCAGAGAGGGAGAGAGGGGACTGAACTGCACACCAGTAAGCAGAGAGAGGGGGGAAGACTGAGAGACAGGTATGTGATTTCTATCTGCTTGGGCAACATTGTAATTCAGCAGTCAAGCCAATAAAGCTCTTTGTATCTGAATCCCAATCTGAACTTGGCACAGGTAGGAGGGCACAGGAAGAGAGCGCTGGATGGTAGAGGCAGAGGAGTGGGGAGATCGGGGGGAGAGGGGTCGCAGTGCTCTGCTTTGGAGTGTGATGCTCTCTCCTCTCAGCAGCAGGGCTGCACATCAAACACTTAAGGACTCTGAAGTCTGATTCACCCTTAACATGCAGCATGAGGCACCAGTCACTTAAGGAAGAGCGTGGCTCAGCAGCCCGAGCTCTGCAGGAGAGGGGCCCTGTCTGGATCAGCCGGGTGCAGGCCTTGATCAAGGATAAGGTTCTCAATGGGTAAAGAGTGTGGTGTCTGACCTGGAGTGAGGCAGACAGACAGCAGGTCGAGAAAACTGGACCAAGATGGCAGACAGTGTCAGCAAGGCTGCAAAGGGTAAAGACTCAGCTTGAGACTGTGCAGAGACACCTGGCTATACATACCCTCTACACACAGGCACCAGCCCTCCAATCAGAAAGCGCCAAAGGAACTCCTCACGTTCCAACCCTAGCAACAGTCTCCAGGCCAGGCTGTCAGCTGCCAGCTGCCAGCTGCCAGCTGCCAGCGCTGAGACTGACAGGCTCAGCTGGGAGAGGGGCAGGACTTCCAGAGGAAGCGAACAGATAAACGAGTGAGAGGGAGAAAGACAGACCCTGATGAGGCAGCACAGACTCATTGACCACAGCCTGGAGAAGGAAACTGGACACAGACTGACCAGACTGTCCAGAGAGGAAGACAGAGATGCACTGTGACAAGTATTCTGGGATTAGACATTCTTTCCTAAATTAACAAACCTAATCCTAGAATTCCCACAACTGCCAAAATCAGACCAGCTCTACTGTAAATCCTACTGGAGGAGGAAACTGTGGCCTAGAATGTGATCTCAATAATAATACAGTGATGTATGTAAATGTCAAATAATATGCTTCTACTGTAAAGTTGTTAATTGTGTCTGCTGTGGCACATAAATTCATTGGTTATCCCATTAAAGCTCTTTGAATTTGAGACAGAGCAGGGAGTGACCAACCAACAGTCTCACTTCCGCACCTTTCTGAACTGCTAGATGACAGCTAGGGGAGCCACTGAACCCCCAGAGCCTCAGACACAGTTGTTTCCTAATTATTAAATAAAAAAGTCGCAACCCCCAAGTTTATTTAAGTCATTTAATCTGGAGGGCTGTCATTCTACTCACTGCGTAATTAACTCATTAAATATGCTGGGGGATGATACTGGTGTTTGGAACAGAATGTTTCCTTGAATACTGTCAATTACTGTCAGGCTGTTCAGTGAATGTTCTGAATTATCTTACAGCTTCCTCTACTGCTCTGATCCTATACATTTGAAATCACTTTGGAAAAAAGAGCATGACGACTCAGATCTGCGACCATTACTCAGACTGGCAAGATTCAGGATCCAACATCCTTCAAATGAGAGGGCAGCTCTGGCCTACACAGACTGCACCTCCTCTAGTGACGCACAAACACGCAGAACCGTGGAGGCAGTTTGACCTCTAAGTGTGTGAAATAAAACATGATCCTGGGTGCCTCCAGAAGCAGGCCCATCTCGCTCAGTGGGAGCTGGGATTACTGGTTTCTCCTCCTGCTCATGCCGAGAGCTGCCAGAAAACACAACCAGTCGGACAGACCTGCCCACAGACATAGATGCACAGAGACGGGCAATACCAGGCACAACCAGAGACAGGCACAGACACAGGTACTCAGAGACACACTGACAGACGTGCAGAGACAGATAGACAGGCAGGTTTTGACACGAAAGGTGGTTTATTGGAACTGGTTTTGTGTGTACGAGCAGTTCGACCAACATATACAAGCTTCCCTAGCTGTTCCAGAACTTTAAAACAAAAATAAAACCTATTAAAATAAAAATAAAAATCATTTATTATATATTAACCCCAACAACAGTAGTAATTGCTTGCTTGTGGCACATCACAAAAATCTTGGACAAGTGTAACCTGGAGAATCACAGTGTCTGAAGGAGCAGTGGCTGTGGTGTACAGCACTCCCTACAGACAATAAATATGAGGAAAGAACCGCAGCTCCACGGCTCTTGTTTCTACAGGTCCATACTGTACATCGCTGTGGGAGCGGCCGAGAGACCAGACCTCTGCTGCCTCTCCATCTCACCACACCACACCATCAGCATCTGGAAATGTTCTGCTTCTTTTCTCAAATACTTCTTTTTTTACATGTGATATTTATTATTTTTAATACAATACACAGATGAAAGAAATCTGGCAATCCTGCATTTTTACATGATCTCTATGAATAAAAATAAATTCATCAGCAACAGTAATAAAATTCCATAACAGTATCAGAGGCGACACCGGGAGAGCTTGTCTTCGAGGAGGAAAGGCAGCAAAACTGTGCTGTGTGATTAACTTGTCATGACTGTGATCCTGCACCCCAGTGCAACGCCCTCAGACCAGGCAACAGGTTCTGCACCCTGACTGCGCTGGGCGCCCTGCTGCTGTCTCTGCAGGAATCAGAAACGGCCATCCGCACAGACCTTGTGCTAACAATACAGAACTGACTGGGAACCCACCAGGACGATAAATTCAGGAGATACAAAGCGAGAAGCCCATCAGGCAGCTGTGCCTGCGAGAGCTCTGGAAATCTCTCACAGAGACGATCTGGTCAGTGCCATCCTGCGGACATTCTACAGAAAGGTTTATTACAGCCAAACTCTGCGGACAGTTTTATTTAACGTGCGGATCGGCCACACCCCTCTGCCTCTCTCAAAGACAAGCGTAGGCCCCCCAGCCCTCAACCCTGCTGCAGATAACGGAGAAAGCCCCCCCCCACTCCTCCTCGTGCTGCTCGATCATTCATCAACAACACAACAAACATGGAGAAAAAAAATTACCAAAAAATGTATCATATATATTATATCTAACTGCATGTATGTCACATTCAGAGTCTATAAAAACTACAATGCCTTATGGAAATCAAACCTCCTCCTCCCCGATACCCCAGTCTGACAGCGCCTCCTGCTGGATGGGGGGAAACCCACAGCACCCCTTTGTGGGACAGCCTGTGTCAAGCCCCTTAGGCACAGGGGCTGGAGCCCAGTGAGGCAGGTCTAAAACTAACCCACTGGGAGCACAGGGACCCCCAAAATCATCTTCATCATCACTAATCACACAACTGGGGGGCTCCATCTCCCCAGTCGCTAGCCCCGCACTGCTCCTCGTGCACGCAGACAAGACATACAGCAAATTTGCACAACTCTGGTCATTATAATCCATAAAAGGATAGTATTTTAAGGAAAAAAATCAGTCTTCAGCAAACTGGTTGATCTGGTGCTGGGTGAGTGGCCTGTCTGCCTGTGAGGGAGCCGAGGGGAGATAGAATCCAACACATAGGGCTCACACTACTCTCTAGTGGCCCTGAGAGGAGCAGCAGGGCAGTCTTTACAGTGGAAGCCCCATTCACGAGCGCAGAAACACACACCTTTAATCAGTGCAGTGTTTCCATTCCTAGCCAAGGCTTACTGCTCAGAAACAAACTGATAAAATGTTATGCAGGTTGGTGCTAGACTGAGTAATTCCTATAGTTGATCCAGGTCCCAGAACTTGAGCCTTTTCAACTCAGTGTACATGAAAGGAAGAGCTTGAAAATCAAGAGGCATGTTCTGACACAGGCAGCTGTGGGCTCTCACGGGCTCTCCTGCCACACAAGCAGCCCAGGCAGACTGCCCTCCCCGCCACCGGCCCAGCCTGGAGCCCATCAAAATCACCAGACACCTCCTGACTGCTGCTAGGACAAACAGACAGACACACAGTGACCGATATATACAGATACAGAAGAGATATGTATGTACAGCTCCCCAGCCCTGTCACTCTCCCTCCCCCAGGGGACGCTGGTCGTCTCTCATCACACAAACACAAAGCAGAAGATAAAGAACAATGTCAATCCAGGGGTGCCGTGCACGATGTCGCTGTTCTGCACCTCTGTCCACAGCCAGCAGCCGATCCACACCCACACCCCGGGGCGCCTGGGCTACAGGGCGACCCAGACACACCTGCTCAAGTAAAACGTATTGGCACTTTTGCACATTAACGATGACGGGGCAGGTGGGGTGCAGGAGCGATGTCTTGTCTTCCAGAATTTTGGGGGAAAGTGGCGCCACCCCAACCCCAGAAGCAACCATTCTCCTCCTTCTACCTCTGCTCCCATCTTCGCTCCATTCCTCCTAGAGTCTCATCTTTGCACTTACAGAAAACAAAAGTTATCTCCAAAAATAACTAATTCTCTCTATAACAGTACGACCCCGGACCAAAGAAAATTAATCCATCTTTGGTCCCCTGCCCATCCTCACCCACCCCCAAGCCCAGCTCATGTGTGGCACAATTCAGTCAGTCCCTGCGTTGGCATTCCTGATCCACAGAAAACTGAGCATTGACAACAATTCCCCCTGCCCTCCATGGTACTGTCCACCTCCACCTCCGCTGGGTTTAAGCAGTGGTGCGGTCCACCTCCACCTCCGCAAGGTTTAAGCAGTGGTGCGGTCCACCTCCACCTCCGCTGGGTTTAAGCAGTGGTGCGGTCCACCTCCACCTCCGCTGGGTTTAAGCAGTGGTGCAATTCTCCTCCCCCTTTTCTCAGTTTAAGCAGTGGTACTGTCCATCTCCCCCTCCACCCAGTTGAAGCAGTGGTGCGGTCCACCTTCCCCTCCATTCAGTTGAAGCAATGGTGCGGACCACCTTCCTCTGGTCTCTCTCTTCCAGTGCAGAGGCAGACTGTAAGTCATGAAATCTGGGAAACAGCTGCAGCTCCAGCCCAGGAAAGTGGGGGTAACCTGGCAAGGCCAGGTGTGACAGGGGTAGGGTAGCTTGGGGAATAAGCATACAATCCTAGCCTACTCCTCAGGGCATCTGCAGTATGTTTGAGAGATCAGGACTGAGGGCGCACAGCTACCTCCAACCCCCAGAAAATCATCTCCACTATTTGTTTCATTGTCCTCCTGCTGACAACAGCAGCAGGCTCACATTATTTAAAAAAAGGGATCATAGGCCAGAGATGGGCTTAGTGTTGAAGCCTCTCTGGCATTGTGCTTGTATCTGCAGTCCTGATACCCCAGCGGTGTGGCCACACACCGAGCGATGACACCAGCTAAAGACCACGCACGAACATTATGCACCAGAGACACTGCAGCTGTAAGGGGGAAGGGCAGTGTGCAAACTGCTTACTATCAGATCAGTTTCTTTATTAAAAATCAGAATTCTTAAAATAAAAAATAAATAGATAAAAAGACAGTCCAGCTCTAGTTCTGTCTGAGCTCAATGTGCTATCTCAGGCCATGTCTTTGAGGAAGCAGTCTAGAAGAGAGGTTTGACCAACAGAGATCATTAATAAGATGAATGGGTGGGGTGGAAAGGTGAAGGGTGAGGGAAGGGAATGAGGGGATTATTTCATACAGAAGTAACCAAGGTAGTAGTAGAAATTCGTGGCCCATCTCCCCCACAAAGACTCAACAGTAAATACACAGCACAGTTACAGTCCCACTGCAATCCACCAGGGGGGGCCAAAGACTGCAGTCCTATTGCAATCCACCAGAGGGAGCCAAAATTAAAACTGCAGTCCCATTGCTATCCACCAGGGGGAGCAAATGACAGTTTGCACTGCTGCTGGTACTCCAAAAATATGTTAAGAGTACTGAATATTTACACTTGAGTGCTGGGGTGAGGGTGTGCTCCTGTGAGGAGAGAGGATGGAGGGATGGGAAGGAGGCTCTACAGCCCGTTGCTGTTGCGATGAGTGAGTTGTGGTTTGGAGAGCTCCACCACCGCTGTGCGGGTCTTGCCAATGACCTTAGGTGCCCGGCGGAGCAGCTTCTGGGCCTCAGTGAAAGCCTCCGTCAGCTCCTTCTTCCACTGCACAAACTCTGGGTCACTCTGAGGAAAACAGAGAGAGATTGAGGTGCAATTAACACCCGAGAGACACAGGCAGCGGGAGGAAAGGAGAGAGGAGAGAGGAGGAGTAACAGGCAGCGAGAGGAGAGAGGAGAGCAGGCCTAACAGGTAGTGAGAGGAGAGGAGTAACAGGCAGCAAGAAGAGAGAAGAGCAGTAACAGGGAGCGAGAGGAGAGGAGGAGTAACAGGCTGCAAGAGGAAAAAGGAGAGCAGGCCTAACAGGCAGCGAGAGGAGAGAGGAGCAGTAACAGAGCAAGAGGAGAGAGGAGAGCAGACCTAACAGGCAGTGAGATTGGAGAGGAGCAGTAACAGGGAGTGAGAGGAGAGAGTAGAGCAGGCTTAACAGGCAGCGAGAGGAGAGAGGAGCAGTAACGGAGTGAGAGGAGAGAGGAGAGCAGGCCTAACAGGCAGCGAGAGGAGAGAGGAGCAGTAACAGGGAGCGAGAGGAGAGAGGAGAGCAGGGCTAACAGGCAGCGAGAGGAGAGGAGGACTAACAGGCAGAGAGAGGAGAAAGGAGGAAGGGGGACAGGCACACAAAGACAGCTGATGTGCAGTGACAGGATGGCTGAGGGGTGCTGACCTCACACTGCAAGACGAACTGTTTGCCCCCCTTGATGCGCAGTAGGATACATTTCTTCTCCTTAACCTGCGTCTCCTCCACTGACACTATCTGCTCCATGGTCAGCAGGTTCTGCTGCAGATTCACAAACAGGGGACTGTTATACCACTGAGAGAGAGGGAGAGAGGGAGAGGGAGAGGGAGAGTGAGATGGATGGAGAGAGGGAGGGGGTGAGGCAGTGAGATGGGAGCATGGAGGGGAGGATGGAAGGGGTGGAGGGGGCCCGAGCTGTTACTCTCAGGTGAGGCACTCTGGGGGCAGTTACTGAAGAGCAATACAGAAAACACTGTCAAACACAGAGATCCAAAACGCATACCAATGCACAGACAACAGCTATAATAATGGAAGTGAACCCCAGGGGCTTGGCACTAGCAGTGGGAGGCACTCCAGGACCTGGCTCTGAATGGACACACACAAACTGGGCCTGCGAGGAGGATCGTCACAGGGGACGCTGCCAAGTGAACAGCGACTTACAAACTGACAAAACAACGAGATTATTAGTTACTACGGAACACTGGGCAGAGGTCTGAGCCACACTTAGAGATTCAGTTAGTAGCACAAGCCTGATTAATGCTCCACCAGGTTAGTGCTTCATTGCCAAGAGTGACTCCCTGACACTCTGCTGTCCTGACCAGCTGCGGGGGTTGTACTCACTGGAAAAGGAACTGGAATCAGGAGAAATGGGAGGGAGAACTGGAATAAAACTGGGAGCTCGCTTGAACAGACTGAATCTGGAACAGAGACACAACACTGTTTCTCAGGAGCTCCAGGGAAAGAGGATTTATGGCGACAGACAGCTGAGGGCACAGCCATGCCCGGAGTACGCCACCCCTCTGCGTGATCATTAAAATCTGTGTCTGCTGTTGAACCTGAAGGGGTTCCCAGCGCAGCACTGCAGACAGACCAGCTGATGCTAGGAACACTGGTCGACAGGAAGGGAGGGAGCCTGGTGAGGGTCTGTGGCAGGTCAGTGGCACACAGGGATTGGTAGGGGCATCTGGCTCTCCAGCTGTGCCTCTGCCCGAGGCGTCTCCATCAGGCTGTATGCACGTGTGTGTTTCTGCACAGCAGGGCAGCGACAGCTTCTACACCTCTGTATTCAGGGGGTGCACAACGAGGGGTTAGTAGAAGCCTTGCGGTTTCAGTGCAGTTTTCAGTGGCCTACAAAAACAGTTCTCATTAGAGGCCAGCTGGCCACTGTGAGCTGTCCTGGGCCAGAGCAGTTAGAGCACTGCTGGAGACACAGAGGGTGAGAGGACCACCTGTCCGCGTAGAGATGTGTGTGTGTTCAAACGGTGCAGGCTAGTTTGCCTGTGAAAGTGCATCGACTCCAAACGCTGCACAGCGGCTGAACAGGGGGCTTCACTAGCAAATGGATGGAGAGCACAACAGAGGCCCCCAGACATGCCCTGGTAGGACACACACACACCGCCGTTGGAGAGAGGGGCTGGGGGGCTACTAGGCACACTGAGCTCTTACCAGTCTACGCTTTTTATAGATAATCCAGGTTTCCTAGACAGAGAAACAACAGACAGGACAGCTGCATTCATTGGACCAGATACACGCAAGCAAACGCGTGCACCTGTCACGGAAAGCAGATTCCCAATGCACAGCAGTTCAGTCCACTCCAGGTTTTACGGTGAGCACAGAGCTCGAGTACCAGGGGCTCATGATGCTGTAAGGCACAAGGTACCGCTCAGGTACACAAGGTGGACTCACAAGAAGCTATCAATCACAAAATCTCCAACAACAAGAGCCCTGCAAACTCCAGTCAAACCTCAAGTGGACCAGACTGTTACACCACAGTAACATGCACACTCAAACCCACTCTCACTCTCCTGCTGTCTGCGTGTCGGCATCAGACAATGAATCCAGGCAAATGTCACTGTGATCCCATTGGGACTGTGTTCCTCTCAGATCAACACGCATACTCACATTCTACGACACCGCAAAACAATGACCATGAGAGCAGTAATAATCACACCAATACAGTGAAATAAGAGTCCGCCCTGCAGGTCACAGCTCTGCCCCCAACTTCTGAAAATGGGGAGAAAGGCATTACAGAATGATCCACGTTTCCATGGCTCTGTTCCGAATACTAACCCTGTCCGACTGGAAAAAAAACATCAGATCAGTTCAGTTATGAAGAGAATAAGTCAACAGAGAATATACCAATCTCTCTGCTAAATTTTCTGTCCACCTGTCTGTCCACCTGCCCGCATGTCTGTCTGCCTGTCTGTCCACCTGCATGTCCGCCTGTCCACCTGTCTCCCTGCCCACCTGTCTATCCGCTCAGCTGTCTGTCTCCCTGTCCTTCCACATTTCTGAAGCCAGAGCACGAGACGGAGAGCCACAGAGCCGCAGGTGAGAAACAGTGTGCAGACCGAGCTGTGAGAGGGGAGAGCTTACCCGGGACTCCCCTTCACCCCTCCACTCCACACGGTTGGGAAACAGGTAGAAGTAGCGCCGCTGCCACTGCGTCAGGAAGGGGTTTCCCAGCTTCAGCATGTAGCCATGCATGATGCAGTCCTTCCCCAGGGCATAGTCTGCACACACAGAGAGACACAGGGTTAACAGAGGGCAGAGTCTGCACACACACACAGACACAGGGTTAACACAGGGCATAGTGTGCACACACACACACAGACACGGGGTTAACAGGCATAGTCTGTACACAAAGAGAGACACAGGGTTAACAGAGGGCGTAGTCTGCACACACAGAGAGACACAGGGTTAACAGAGGGCATAGTCTGCACACACACAGAGAGACACAGGATTAACAGAGAGCGTAGTCTGCACACACACAGAGAGACACAGGGTTAACACAGGGTGTAGTCTGTGTACACACAGACAAAGGGCTATCAGGGCGTAGTCTGTGTACACACAGACAAAGGGCGTACTGTGCACACACACAGACACAGGGTTTTTAGGGCGTAGTCTGTGCACACAGACACAGGGCTCACACAGGGCATAGTCTGCACACACAGACACGGGGCTCACACAGGGCATAGTCTGCACACACAGACATGAGGCTCACACAGGGCATAGTCTGGACACACAGACACAGGGCGTAGTGTGCACACACAGGCACAGGGTTAACAGTGCATAGTCTGCACACACACACAGACACAGGGTTAATACAGGGTGTAGTCTGTGCACACAGAGAGACACAGGGTTAACACAGGGCATCGTCTGTGCACACAGAGAGACACAGGGTTAACACAGGGCGTAGTCTGCGCATACAGAGAGACACAGGGTTAACACAGGGCGTAGTCTGTGCTGAGAGACACAGGGTTAACACAGGGCGTGGTCTGCACACAGAGAGACACAGGGTTAACACAGGGCGCAGTCTGCACACACACAGAGACACAGGATTAACACAGCGGTACTTTGCACTCTGAGGTTAACACAGAGTGTGACAGACTGCACACATAGTGTGACAGACAGTAGTTGGTTGGCTCAGTATAAAACTGCATGGAGCAGCCCTCACCCAAAGCACTCTGCACATGTAGCTCTTCATAGGAATGCAGAACTTGCATAATTCAGGGAGCAGACAGATAGGACAAAGGTACACAAAGACTAATATCTTCTTGATGTGGAACAGCCTATAACAAGGTGCAATCTAACCCCCTGGCCTGGAGGGGGCGTCATGCTAGGCACTTACCCTCCTCATGGCCCAGCTGCTTGTTCTTGGCTCTCTTGCGCGCCTCAATCTTGTCAGTGTCAGCGTTGACAGCTTCATATACGGTCTCAGCCACTTCCTGCTGCCAGCGCTCGGAGATCACTAGTGGAAAATTCTTGTACAGCTCCTGATCACTGTCCAGCAGCTGGAGAGAGAGAAGCAGAACAGTCCAGAGAGACCCATAATTAATAATAATAACAACTCATTACACTTATATAGCACTTTTCTGGACACTGCACTCCAAGCTCTTTACAGGTAATGGGGATCCCCTTCACCACCACCAGTGTGCAGCCCCCACCTGGATGATGCGCCAGATCACTCCCAGCTCACCAGCTCTCAGTGGGGAGGAAAGCAGAGTGATAGAGCCAGTTCAGAGATGGGGATTATTAGGAGGCCATGACTGGTAAAGGCCAGGGGGGAAATGGGGCCAGGACACCGGGGTTACACCCCTACTCTTTCCGACGAACGCCCTGGGATTTTTAATGACCACAGAGAATCAGGACCTCAGTTTTACATCTCATCCGGAGAACGGTGCCTTTTTACAGTGTAATGTCCTTGTCACTATACTGGGGCATTAGGACCCACACAGACTACAGGGTGAGCGCCACCTACTGGCCCCACTAACACCTCTTCCAGCAGCAGCCTTAGCTTTCCCAGGAGTCTCCCCTCCAGGTACTGACCAGGCTCACACTGCTGAGGTTCAGTGGGCTGCTGGTGGTAGGTTTCAGTGTGATATGGCTGCTGGCTTATATAGAAGGAGAGAGATGGAAAGAGGGACAGACAGTGATTAATAAGACAGTCATGTAGGGAGAATAACTGGGATATAGCAGAGACGGTGCACAAAGGGCATGGTCTTATTCCAGACAGAGAGGACAGAGAGTGGACACTGTGCTGACCTTGATGCCTTTGGTGTCCTCTTCATCGAAGGAGCCGATGTCGAAGGCGTCTGCTGCGTTCACCTCCCCCCGCGGCGGAATTAGAGGCGGAGAGTACTGCAACCATGAGACACACTGCGTCACCAAGACTGAGCACACCCAGACAGACTATACAGAGACAGAAGCACACAAACAGTCTCACCTTCTGCAGATACACCTGCTGCCAGTCGATCCCTTTAAAAAACACATGCTCCTTCACCTCCTGAGCCCTAAAGATGACAAACACAGTCACTGTCTCTAGCGATTTAACTTCTTTCTTCCTCCCCCTCTCTCAGAAAGGGCAAACTAACATGACCTCCTGGGAAGGAAAGCCACTGAAGCGAACCACTCTGCGCTCAGTGTCCTGAAAGGCTGGTGTTCAGCATGTGAACTCCACGGGCTGGTCAGTGCTGTGTGAGTGCATCCCCTGTGCCTGCTGCTCTCCTCTCTGTCACACACAGTTACACCTGCACTTGATGACCAGATCCCCCTCCCACCCCACTGCATTGCCAGCATTGAACACCAGGTAGAAGCACTGAACTCCTCTCAATACAGAGAATACTGGCAGGCAGAGAAATAAAGATGATTCAGAGGCACTGAGAAAGAGGAAAAGAAGATGGGGGAAAGAAAGTTACAAATGACAGAAGGCCATTAGGCCCACCTAGGTTATTTGCATGCTAGCAGTCAATTCATAGCAGGATCTCATCCGGCCACTTCCTGAAAGAAGACAGGGTATCAGCTCTTACACCCGTAATAGAGACATGACATTTCCTCTGAATTATAATAATAAAATACTAATAACAGCTCATTAATCACTGAATATCATATGCAGAGGATTTCTGCCTCTCCCTACTGACGGACGTGACCTATGCCCTGAGGCAGGGACCACAGAGCCTCACCCCCGGCCCAGACAGCCCAGCCTCTTGGCAACATCGCGCTGCAGCAGCCCTTCCAGCAGGGACTTCAGCTCCGGGGAGAACGAGTCTGGCAGCTCCACGTTCTGAGAGACAGAGAGAGGTGGGGCGTGAGACTGAAGCGGTACAGCTGTCAGTGTCAGTGTGCACAGGTGTGTGATCCTGGTCTCTGACAAGAGGTATGTGTCCCAGGTGTGTTCCAGGTAAGAGGGAGTGACACCGACAGCTGTGGCAGTTCAAACTTGCACCCCACCAGATGTGTACGTGTGTGTCCCTCTGGTGTATGGACAGGTGTGTAGGTGCTGTCCTTACCATGGTGAGCGTCATGCGGTCAATTTCATGTTTGTCTTTGGTCTTGTGCTGCCGGAACGGACTGTGCCTAGACAGACGGACAGGTTACTGAGTACTTACTGCATTATAAAATAGTACAATAATGACACTTTCACTGTACATAAACAAGACTGGTATCTTAATTATTATAATCCAATACAACAATGACTGTGGCACCAGCCCGTCATCTCTGAGCTGAACCTGCATAGAGAGCAGAGGCTGGGAGACACACACACGGAGGCCAGGAGCAACTTCAACAGACAAGGCTGATAAATTACACAAAGGAACAAGTAATAGGTTTATTCCCTGCTGAAAAAAGAAAAAAACACAATGTTTCAGCCGTGGAGCCTTCTTCAAGTGTGAGAAAGACAGGGCAGTAAGCAAAGGTAATGTAGTGGGAGAACAAAAGCTCTCTCCCAGACGTAATTTGTTCTCCCACTACATTACCTTTGCTTACTGCCCTGTCTTTCTCACAGCTGAAGAAGGCTCCACGGCCGAAACGTTGTGTTTTCGTCTTTTTTCAGCACGGAATAAACCTATTACTTGTTCCTTTGCAGCCTACGCATGCTGACGCAGCTCCCCACCTGAACTACTACAACTTACACAATGGCTATGGACACAAGGAAGGTGATGGAGAGAGAGAAAGGAGATATAGTGATGGGAGGACAGAGAGAGAGGACAAAAAAATCCTCACACCTGCAGGAATAAGAACACCTCTCAATCCCACTGGGAGAGGGTGGAGACAACTCAACTCAATAGAGCTGGCAACCCAGTGTGTGATCTCCTCTCCCAGCCTTAGGAACAGACAGTGAGCCTATCTCTCTATAACAAAAATACAGCACGTAATCTCCTGTCCAAGCCTTAGGAACAGACATTGAGCCTGTCTCTCAATAATAATAATACAGTGTGTGATCACCTGTCAAAGCCTGAGGAACAGACAGGGAGTCTGTTTCTCAGTGTTTTGCGTTGTATGTAAAAGTCCTATAATTTATTTAATTTATAAATAAATATAAATATTCTATTGATTCTATATACTATGGCAACACTGTAATTTACCAATCATGAAAATAAAGCTGTTTGAATTAAAATCAGATATGAATAAATTGTGGAGGGGAATGGGAAGAGTCAGTCAGTCAGTGAGTGAGTGTGGAGGGGAGTGGGGAGAGTCAGTCAGTGAGTGAGTGTGGAGGGGAGTGGGGAGAGTCAGTCAGTCAGTGAGTGAGTGTGGAGGGGAGTGGGGAGAGTCAGTCAGTCAGTCAGTGAGTGAGTGTGGAGGGGAGTGGGGAGAGTCAGTCAGTGAGTGAGTGTGGAGGGGAGAGGGGAGAGTCAGTCAGTCAGTGAGTGTGGAGGGGAGTGGGGAGAGTCAGTCAGTCAGTGAGTGAGTGTGGAGGGGAGTGGGGAGAGTCAGTGAGTGAGTGTGGAGGGGAGTGGGGAGAGTCAGCGAGTGAGTGAGTGTGGAGGGGAGTGGGGAGAGTCAGTCAGTCAGTGAGTGAGTGTGGAGGGGAGTGGGGAGAGTCAGTCAGTCAGTGCATGAGTGTGGAGGGGAGTGGGGAGAGTCAGTCAGTCAGTGAGTGAGTGTGGAGGGGAGTGGGGAGAGTCAGTCAGTCAGTGAGTGAGTGTGGAGGGGAGTGGGGAGAGTCAGTCAGTGAGTAAGTGTGGAGGGGAGTGGGGAGAGTCAGTCAGTGAGTGAGTGTGGAGGGGAGTGGGGAGAGTCAGTCAGTCAGTGAGTAAGTGTGGAGGGGAGTGGGGAGAGTCAGTCAGTCAGTGAGTGAGTGTGGAGGGGAGTGGGGAGAGTCAGTCAGTCAGTGAGTGAGTGTGGAGGGGAGTGGGGAGAGTCAGTCAGTGAGCGAGTGTTGAGGGGAGTGGGGAGAGTCAGTCAGTGAGTGAATGTGGAGGGGAGTGGGGAGAGTCAGTCTGAGTGTGTGAGTGTGGAGGGGAGTGGGGAGAGTCAGTCAGTCAGTGAGTGAGTGTGGAGGGGAGTGGGGAGAGTCAGTCAGTGAGTGAGTGTGGAGGAGAGTGAGGAGAGTCAGTCAGTCAGTGAGTGAGTGTGGAGGGGAGTGGGGAGAGTCAGTCAGTCAGTGAGCGACTGTGGAGGGGAGTGGGGAGAGTCAGTCAGTGAGTGAGTGTGGAGGAGAGTGAGGAGAGTCAGTCAGTCAGTGAGTGAGTGTGGAGGGGAGTGGGGAGAGTCAGTCAGTCAGTGAGTGAGTGTGGAGGGGAGTGGGGAGAGTCAGTCAGTCAGTGAGTGTGGAGGGGAGTGGGGAGAGTCAGTCAGTCAGTGAGTGAGTGTGGAGGGGAGTGGGGAAAGTCAGTCAGTCAGTGAGTGAGTGTGGAGGGGAGTGGGATGAGTCAGTCAGTGAGTGAGTGAGTGTGGAGGACAGTGGGTAGAATCAGTGAGTGAGTATGGAGGGGAGTGGGGAGAGTCAGTTAGTGTGGAGGGCAGTGGGGAGAGTCAGTCAGTCAGTGAGTGAGTGTGGAGGGGAGTGGGGAGAGACAGTCAGTGAGTGAGTGTGGAGGGGAGTGGGGAGAGTCAGTCAGTCAGTGAGTGAGTGTGGAGGGGAGTGGGGAGAGTCAGTCAGTGAGTGAGTGAGGAGGGGAGTGGGGAGAGTCAGTCAGTCAGTGAGTGTGAGGGGAGTGGGGAGGGTCAGTCAGTGAGTGAGTGTGGAGGGCAGTGGGGAGAGTCAGTCAGTGAGTGAGTGAGTGAGTGTGAAGGGGAGTGGGGAGAGTCAGTCAGTCAGTGAGTGAGTGAGTGAGTGAGTTTGGAGGGGAGTGGGGAGAGTCAGTCAGTGAGTGAGTGTGGAGGGGAGTGGGGAGAGTCAGTCAGTGAGTGAGTGTGGAGGGGAGTGGGGAGAGTCAGTGAGTGAGTGTGGAGGGGAGTGGGATGAGTCAGTCAGTGAGTGAGTGTGGAGGACAGTGGGTAGAGTCAGTGAGTGAGTGTGGAGGGGAGTGGGGAGAGTCAGTGTGGAGGGGAGTGGGGAGAGTCAGTCAGTCAGTCAATCAGTGAGTGAGTGTGGAGGGGAGTGGGGAGAGTCAGTCAGTCAATCAGTGAGTGAGTGTGGAGGGGAGTGGGGAGAGTCACTCAGTCAGTCAGTGAGTGAGTGAGTGTGGAGGGGAGTGGGGAGAGTCAGTCAGTGAGTGTGGAGGGGAGTGGGGAGAGTCAGTCAGTGAGTGAGTGTGGAGGGGAGTGGGGAGAGTCAGTCAGTGAGTGAGTGTGGAGGGGAGTGGGGAGAGTCAGTCAGTCAGTGAGTGAGTGTGGAGGGGAGTGGGGAGAGTCAGTCAGTGAGTGAGTGAGGAGGGGAGTGGGGAGAGTCAGTCAGTCAGTGAGTGTGAGGGGAGTGGGGAGGGTCAGTCAGTGAGTGAGTGTGGAGGGGAGTGGGGAGAGTCAGTCAGTGAGTGAGTGAGTGAGTGTGAAGGGGAGTGGGGAGAGTCAGTCAGTCAGTGAGTGAGTGTGGAGGGGAGTGGGGAGAGTCATTCAGTGAGTGAGTGTGGAGGGGAGTGGGGAGGGTCAGTCAGTGAGTGAGTGTGGAGGGGAGTGGGGAGAGTCAGTCAGTGAGTGAGTGAGTTTGGAGGGGAGTGGGGAGAGTCAGTCAGTGAGTGAGTGAGTGTGGAGGGGAGTGGGGAGAGTCAGTCAGTCAGTGAGTGAGTGTGGAGGGGAGTGGGGAGAGTCAGTCAGTGAGTGAGTGTGGAGGGGAGTGGGGAGAGTCAGTGAGTGAGTGTGGAGGGGAGTGGGATGAGTCAGTCAGTGAGTGAGTGTGGAGGACAGTGGGTAGAGTCAGTGAGTGAGTGTGGAGGGGAGTGGGGAGAGTCAGTGTGGAGGGGAGTGGGGAGAGTCAGTCAGTCAGTCAATCAGTGAGTGAGTGTGGAGGGGAGTGGGGAGAGTCAGTCAGTCAATCAGTGAGTGAGTGTGGAGGGGAGTGGGGAGAGTCAGTCAGTCAATCAGTGAGTGAGTGTGGAGGGGAGTGGGGAGAGTCACTCAGTCAGTCAGTGAGTGAGTGAGTGTGGAGGGGAGTGGGGAGAGTCAGTCAGTGAGTGAGTGTGGAGGAGAGTGAGGAGAGTCAGTCAGTGAGTGTGGAGGGGAGTGGGGAGAGTCAGTCAGTGAGTGAGTGTGGAGGGGAGTGGGGAGAGTCAGTCAGTGAGTGAGTGTGGAGGGGAGTGGGGAGAGTCAGTCAGTCAGTGAGTGTGAGGGGAGTGGGGAGGGTCAGTCAGTGAGTGAGTGTGGAGGGGAGTGGGGAGAGTCAGTTAGTGTGGAGGGGAGTGGGGAGAGTCAATCAGTCAGTCAATCAGTGAGCGAGTGAGGAGGGGAGTGGGGAGAGTCAGTCAATCAGTGAGTGAGTGTGGATGGGAGTGGGGAGAGTCAGTCAGTCAGTGAGTGTGGAGGGGAGTGGGGAGAGTCAGTCAGTCAGTGAGTAAGTGTGGAGAGCAGTGGGAGGAGTCAGTCAGTGAGTGAGTGTGGAGGGGAGTGGGGAGAGTCAGTCAGTGAGTGAGTGTGGAGGGGAGTGGGGAGAGTCAGTCAGTCAGTGAGTGAGTGTGGAGGGGAGTGGGGAGAGTCAGTCAGTGAGTGAGTGTGGAGGGGAGTGGGGAGAGTCAGTCAGTCAGTGAGTGAGTGTGGAGGGGAGTGGGGAGAGTCAGTCAGTCAGTCAGTGAATGAGTGTTGAGGGGAGAGGGGAGAGTCAGTCAGTCAGTGAGTGAGTGTGGAGGGCAGTGGGGAGAGTCAGTCAGTGAGTGAGTGAGTGTGGAGGGGAGTGGGGAGAGTCAGTCAGTCAGTGAGTGAGTGTGGAGGGGAGTGGGGAGAGTCAGTCAGTGAGTGAGCGAGTGTTGAGGGGAGTAGGGAGAGTCAGTCAGTGAGTGAGTGTGGAGGGGAGTGGGGAGAGTCAGTCAGTCAGTGAGTGAGTGTGGAGGGGAGTGGGGAGAGTCAGTCAGTGAGTGAGCGAGTGTTGAGGGGAGTGGGGAGGGTCAGTCAGTGAGTGAGTGTGGAGGGGAGTGGGGAGAGTCAGTCAGTCAGTCAATCAGTGAGTGAGTGTGGAGGGGAGTGGGGAGAGTCAGTCAGTCAGTGAGTGAGTGTGGAGGGGAGTGGGGAGAGTCAATCAGTGAGTGAGTGTGGAGGGGAGTGGGGAGAGTCAGTCAGTGAGTGAGTGTGGAGGGGAGTGGGGAGAGTCAGTCAGTCAGAGAGTGTGAGGGGAGTGGGGAGAGTCAGTCAGTCAGTGAGTGAGTGTGGAGGGGAGTGGGGAGAGTCAGTCAGTCAATCAGTGAGTGAGTGTGGAGGGGAGTGGGGAGAGTCAGTCAGTCAGTGAGTGAGTGTGGAGGGGAGTGGGGAGAGTCAGTCAGTCAGTGAGTAAGTGTGGAGGGCAGTGGGGAGAGTCAGTCAGTCAGTGAGTAAGTGTGGAGGGCAGTGGGAAGGGTCAGTCAGTGAGTGAGTGTGGAGGGGAGTGGGGAGAGTCAGTTAGTGTGGAGGGGAGTGGGGAGAGTCATTCAGTCAGTGAGTGAGTGTGGAGGGGAGTGGGGAGAGTCAGTCAGTCAGTGAGTAAGTGTGGACAGCAGTGGGAGGAGTCAGTCAGTGAGTGAGTGTGGAGGGGAGTGGGGAGAGTCAGTCAGTGAGTGAGTGTGGAGGGGAGTGGGGAGAGTCAGTCAGTCAGTGAGTAAGTGTGGAGGCCAGTGGGAGGAGTCAGTGAGTGAGTGAGTGTGGAGGGGAGTGGGGAGAGTCAGTCAGTCAGTGAGTGAGTGAGTGTGGTGGGGAGTGGGGAGAGTCAGTCAGTGAGTGAGTGTGGAGGGGAGTGGGGAGAGTCAGTCAGTCAGTGAGTGAGTGTGGAGGGGAGTGGGGAGAGTCAGTCAGTCAGTGAGTGTGGAGGGGATTGGGGAGAGTCAGTCAGTGAGTGTGGAGAGTCAGTGAGCGAGTGAGTGTGGAGGGGAGTGGGGAGAGTCAGTCAGTGAGTGAGTATGGAGGGGAGTGGGGAGAGTCAGTCAGTCAGTGAGTGAGTGTGGAGGGGAGTGGGGAGAGTCAGTCAGTCAGTGAGTGTGGAGGGGAGTGGGGAGAGTCAGTCAGTGAGTGAGTAAGTGTGGAGGGCAGTGGGAGGAGTCAGTGAGTGAGTGTGGAGGGGAGTGGGGAGAGTCAGTCAGTCAGTGAGTGAGTGAGTGTGGAGGGGAGTGGGGAGAGTCAGTCAGTGAGTGAGTGTGGAGGGGAGTGGGGAGAGTCAGTCAGTCAGTGAGTGTGGAGGGGATTGGGGAGAGTCAGTCAGTGAGTGTGGAGAGTCAGTGAGCGAGTGAGTGTGGAGGGGAGTGGGGAGAGTCAGTCAGTGAGTGAGTGTGGAGGGGAGTGGGGAGAGTCAGTCAGTCAGTCAGTGAGTGAGTGTGGAGGGGAGTGGGGAGAGTCAGTCAGTGAGTGAGTGTGGAGGGGAGTGGGGAGAGTCAGTCAGTCAGTGAGTGAGTGTGGAGGGGAGTGGGGAGAGCCAGTCAGTCAGTCAGTCAGTGAGTGTTGAGGGGAGAGGGGAGAGTCAGTCAGTCAGTGAGTGAGTTTGGAGGGGAGTGGGGAGAGTCAGTCAGTCAGTCAGTGAGTGAGTGTGGAGGGGAGTGGGGAGAGTCAGTCAGTGAGTGAGTGTGGAGGGGAGTGGGGAGAGTCAGTCAGTCAGTGAGTGAGTGAGTGTGGAGGGGAGTGGGGAGAGCCAGTCAGTCAGTCAGTCAGTGAGTGTTGAGGGGAGTGGGGAGAGTCAGTCAGTGAGTGAGTGTGGAGGGGAGTGGGGAGAGTCAGTCAGTCAGTGAGTGAGTGTGGAGGGGAGTGGGGAGAGTCAGTCAGTGAGTGAGCGAGTGTTGAGGGGAGTGGGGAGGGTCAGTCAGTGAGTGAGTGTGGAGGGGAGTGGGGAGAGTCAGTCAGTCAGTCAGTCAATCAGTGAGTGAGTGTGGAGGGGAGTGGGGAGAGTCAGTCAGTCAGTGAGTGAGTGTGGAGGGGAGTGGGGAGAGTCAATCAGTGAGTGAGTGTGGAGGGGAGTGGGGAGAGTCAGTCAGTGAGTGTGGAGGGGAGTGGGGAGAGTAAGTCAGTCAGTGAATGTGAGGGGAGGGGAGTGGGGAGAGTCAGTCAGTGAGTGAGTGTGGAGGGGAGTGGGGAGAGTCAGTCAGTCAGTGAGTGAGTGTGGAGGGGAGTGGGGAGAGTCAGTCAGTGAGTGTGGAGGGGAGTGGGGAGAGTCAGTCAGTCAGTGAGTGTGAGGGGAGGGGAGTGGGGAGAGTCAGTAAGTGAGTGAGTGTGGAGGGGAGTGGGGAGAGTCAATCAGTGAGTGAGTGTGGAGGGGAGTGGGGAGAGTCAGTCAGTGAGTGAGTGTGGAGGGGAGTGGGGAGAGTCAGTCAGTCAGAGAGTGTGAGGGGAGTGGGGAGAGTCAGTCAGTCAGTGAGTGAGTGTGGAGGGGAGTGGGGAGAGTCAGTCAGTCAATCAGTGAGTGAGTGTGGAGGGGAGTGGGGAGAGTCAGTCAGTCAGTGAGTGAGTGTGGAGGGGAGTGGGGAGAGTCAGTCAGTCAGTGAGTAAGTGTGGAGGGCAGTGGGGAGAGTCAGTCAGTCAGTGAGTAAGTGTGGAGGGCAGTGGGAAGGGTCAGTCAGTGAGTGAGTGTGGAGGGGAGTGGGGAGAGTCAGTTAGTGTGGAGGGGAGTGGGGAGAGTCATTCAGTCAGTGAGTGAGTGTGGAGGGGAGTGGGGAGAGTCAGTCAGTCAGTGAGTAAGTGTGGACGGCAGTGGGAGGAGTCAGTCAGTGAGTGAGTGTGGAGGGGAGTGGGGAGAGTCAGTCAGTGAGTGAGTGTGGAGGGGAGTGGGGAGAGTCAGTCAGTCAGTGAGTAAGTGTGGAGGCCAGTGGGAGGAGTCAGTGAGTGAGTGAGTGTGGAGGGGAGTGGGGAGAGTCAGTCAGTCAGTGAGTGAGTGAGTGTGGTGGGGAGTGGGGAGAGTCAGTCAGTGAGTGAGTGTGGAGGGGAGTGGGGAGAGTCAGTCAGTCAGTGAGTGAGTGTGGAGGGGAGTGGGGAGAGTCAGTCAGTCAGTGAGTGTGGAGGGGATTGGGGAGAGTCAGTCAGTGAGTGTGGAGAGTCAGTGAGCGAGTGAGTGTGGAGGGGAGTGGGGAGAGTCAGTCAGTGAGTGAGTGTGGAGGGGAGTGGGGAGAGTCAGTCAGTCAGTGAGTGAGTGTGGAGGGGAGTGGGGAGAGTCAGTCAGTCAGTGAGTGTGGAGGGGAGTGGGGAGAGTCAGTCAGTGAGTGAGTAAGTGTGGAGGGCAGTGGGAGGAGTCAGTGAGTGAGTGTGGAGGGGAGTGGGGAGAGTCAGTCAGTCAGTGAGTGAGTGAGTGTGGAGGGGAGTGGGGAGAGTCAGTCAGTGAGTGAGTGTGGAGGGGAGTGGGGAGAGTCAGTCAGTCAGTGAGTGAGTGTGGAGGGGAGTGGGGAGAGTCAGTCAGTCAGTGAGTGTGGAGGGGATTGGGGAGAGTCAGTCAGTGAGTGTGGAGAGTCAGTGAGCGAGTGAGTGTGGAGGGGAGTGGGGAGAGTCAGTCAGTGAGTGAGTGTGGAGGGGAGTGGGGAGAGTCAGTCAGGCAGTCAGTGAGTGAGTGTGGAGGGGAGTGGGGAGAGTCAGTCAGTGAGTGAGTGTGGAGGGGAGTGGGGAGAGTCAGTCAGTCAGTGAGTGAGTGTGGAGGGGAGTGGGGAGAGCCAGTCAGTCAGTCAGTCAGTGAGTGTTGAGGGGAGAGGGGAGAGTCAGTCAGTCAGTGAGTGAGTGTGGAGGGGAGTGGGGAGAGTCAGTCAGTCAGTCAGTGAGTGAGTGTGGAGGGGAGTGGGGAGAGTCAGTCAGTGAGTGAGTGTGGAGGGGAGTGGGGAGAGTCAGTCAGTCAGTCAGTCAGTGAGTGTTGAGGGGAGTGGGGAGAGTCAGTCAGTGAGTGAGTGTGGAGGGGAGAGGGGAGAGTCAGTCAGTCAGTGAGTGAGTGTGGAGGGGAGTGGGGAGAGTCAGTCAGTCAGTCAGTGAGTGAGTGTGGAGGGGAGTGGGGAGAGTCAGTCAGTGAGTGAGTGTGGAGGGGAGTGGGGAGAGCCAGTCAGTCAGTCAGTCAGTGAGTGTTGAGGGGAGTGGGGAGAGTCAGTCAGTGAGTGAGTGTGGAGGGGAGTGGGGAGAGTCAGTCAGTCAGTGAGTGAGTGTGGAGGGGAGTGGGGAGAGTCAGTCAGTGAGTGAGTGTGGAGGGGAGTGGGGAGAGTCAGTCAGTCAGTGAGTGAGTGAGTGTGGAGGGGAGTGGGGAGAGCCAGTCAGTCAGTGAGTGAGTAAGTGTGGAGGGCAGTGGGAGGAGTCAGTGAGTGAGTGTGGAGGGGAGTGGGGAGAGTCAGTCAGTCAGTGAGTGAGTGAGTGTGGAGGGGAGTGGGGAGAGTCAGTCAGTGAGTGAGTGTGGAGGGGAGTGGGGAGAGTCAGTCAGTCAGTGAGTGAGTGTGGAGGGGAGTGGGGAGAGTCAGTCAGTCAGTGAGTGTGGAGGGGATTGGGGAGAGTCAGTCAGTGAGTGTGGAGAGTCAGTGAGCGAGTGAGTGTGGAGGGGAGTGGGGAGAGTCAGTCAGTGAGTGAGTGTGGAGGGGAGTGGGGAGAGTCAGTCAGTCAGTCAGTGAGTGAGTGTGGAGGGGAGTGGGGAGAGTCAGTCAGTGAGTGAGTGTGGAGGGGAGTGGGGAGAGTCAGTCAGTCAGTGAGTGAGTGAGTGTGGAGGGGAGTGGGGAGAGCCAGTCAGTCAGTCAGTCAGTGAGTGTTGAGGGGAGAGGGGAGAGTCAGTCAGTCAGTGAGTGAGTGTGGAGGGCAGTGGGGAGAGTCAGTCAGTGAGTGAGTGAGTGTGGAGGGGAGTGGGGAGAGTCAGTCAGTCAGTGCATGAGTGTGGAGGGGAGTGGGGAGAGTCAGTCAGTCAGTGAGTGAGTGTGGAGGGGAGTGGGGAGAGTCAGTCAGTCAGTCAGTGAGTGAGTGTGGAGGGGAGTGGGGAGAGTCAGTCAGTGAGTGAGTAAGTGTGGAGGGGAGTGGGGAGAGTCAGTCAGTCAGTGAGTGAGTGTGGAGGGGAGTGGGGAGAGTCAGTCAGTCAGTGAGTGAGTATGGAGGGGAGTGGGGAGAGTCAGTCAGTCAGTGAGTGAGTATGGAGGGGAGTGGGGAGAGTCAGTCAGTGCATGAGTGTGGAGGGGAGTGGGGAGAGTCAGTCAGTCAGTCAGTCAGTGAGCGAGTGTGGAGGGGAGTGGGGAGAGTCAGTCAGTCAGTGAGTGAGTATGGAGGGGAGTGGGGAGAGTCAGTCAGTGCATGAGTGTGGAGGGGAATGAGGAGAGTCAGTCAGTCAGTGAGCGAGTGTTGAGGGTAGTGGGGAGAGTCAGTCAGTCAGTGAGTGAGTGTTGAGGGGAGTAGGGAGAGTCAGTCAGTGAGTGAGTGTGGAGGGGAGTGGGGAGAGTCAGTCAGTCAATCAGTGAGTGAGTGTGGAGGGGAGTGGGGAGAGTCAGTCAGTGAGTGAGTGTGGAGGGGAGTGGGGAGAGTCAGTCAGTGAGTGAGTGTGGAGGAGAGTGAGGAGAGTCAGTCAGTGATTGTGGAGGGGAGTGGGGAGAGTCAGTCAGTGAGTGAGTGTGGAGGGGAGTGGGGAGAGTCAATCAGTGAGTGAGTGTGGAGGGGAGTGGGGAGAGTCAATCAGTGAGTGAGTGTGGAGGGGAGTGGGGAGAGTCAGTCAGTGAGTGAGGGTGGAGGGGAGTGGGGAGAGTCAGTCAGTGAGTGAGTGAGTGTGGGGGGAGTGGGGAGAGTCAGTCAGTGAGTGAGTGTGAGGGGAGTGGGGAGGGTCAGTCAGTGAGTGAGTGTGGAGGGGAGTGGGGAGAGTCAGTTAGTGTGGAGGGGAGTGGGGAGAGTCAGTCAGTCAGTCAATCAGTGAGTGAGTGTGGAGGGGAGTGGGGAGAGTCAGTCAGTCAGTGAGTGAGTGTGGAGGGGAGTGGGGAGAGTCAGTCAGTCAGTGAGTGAGTGTTGAGGGGAGTGGGGAGAGTCAGTCAGTCAGTGAGTGAGTGTTGAGGGGAGTGGGGAGAGTCAATCAGTGAGTGAGTGTGGAGGGGAGTGGGGAGAGTCAATCAGTGAGTGAGTGTGGAGGGGAGTGGGGAGAGTCAGTCAGTGAGTGAGGGTGGAGGGGAGTGGGGAGAGTCAGTCAGTGAGTGAGTGTGGAGGGGAGTGGGGAGAGTCAGTCAGTCAGTGAGTGAGTTTGGAGGGGAGTGGGGAGAGTCAGTCAGTCAGTCAGTGAGTGAGTGTGGAGGGAAGTGGGGAGAGTCAGTCAGTGAGTGAGTGTGGAGGGGAGTGGGGAGAGTCAGTCAGTGAGTGAGTAAGTGTGGAGGGGAGTGGGGAGAGTCAGTCAGTCAGTGAGTGAGTGTGGAGGGGAGTGGGGAGAGTCAGTCAGTCAGTCAATCAGTAAGTGAGTGTGGAGGGGAGTGGGGAGAGTCAGTCAGTGAGTGAGTGAGTGTGGAGGGGAATGGGGAGAGTCAGTCAGTCAATGAGTGAGTGTGGAGGGGAGTGGGGAGAGTCAGTGAGTGAGTGTGGAGGGCAGTGGGGAGAGTCAGTCAGTCAGTGAGTGAGTATGGAGGGGAGTGGGGAGAGTCAGTCAGTCAGTGAGTGAATATGGAGGGGAGTGGGGAGAGTCAGTCAGTGCATGAGTGTGGAGGGGAGTGGGGAGAGTCAGTCAGTCAGTGAGCGAGTGTTGAGGGGAGTGGGGAGAGTCAGTCAGTCAGTGAGTGAGAATTGAGGGGAGTGGGGAGAGTCAGTCAGTCAGTGAGTGAGAATTGAGGGGAGTGGGGAGAGTCAGTCAGTGCATGAGTGTGGAGGGGAATGAGGAGAGTCAGTCAGTCAGTGAGTGAGTGTGGAGAGGAGTGGGGAGAGTCAGTCAGTCACTGAGTGAGTATGGAGGGGAGTGGGGAGAGTCAGTCAGTCAGTCAGTGAGCGAGTGTTGAGGGGAGTGGGGAGAGTCAGTCAGTCAGTGAGCGAGTGTTGAGGGGAGTAGGGAGAGTCAGTCAGTGAGTGAGTGTCGAGGGGAGTGGGGAGAGTCAGTAAGTGAGTGAGTGTGGAGGGCAGTGGGGAAAGTCAGTCAGTGAGTGAGTGTGGAGGGGAGTGGGGAGAGTCAGTCAGTGAGTGAGTGTGGAGGAGAGTGGGGAGAGTCAGTCAGTCAGTCAGTCAGTCAGTGAGTGAGTGTGGAGGAGAGTGGGGAGAGTCAGTGAGTGAGTGAGTGTGGAGGGGAGTGGGGAGAGTCAGTCAGTGAGTGAGTGTGGAGGGGAGTGGGGAGAGTCAGTCAGTGAGTGAGTGTGGAGGAGAGTGAGGAGAGTCAGTCAGTGATTGTGGAGGGGAGTGGGGAGAGTCAGTCAGTGAGTGAGTGTGGAGGGGAGTGGGGAGAGTCAATCAGTGAGTGAGTGTGGAGGGGAGTGGGGAGAGTCAATCAGTGAGTGAGTGTGGAGGGGAGTGGGGAGAGTCAGTCAGTCAGTGAGTGTGAGGGGAGTGGGGAGGGTCAGTCAGTGAGTGAGTGTGGAGGGGAGTGGGGAGAGTCAGTTAGTGTGGAGGGGAGTGGGGAGAGTCAGTCAGTCAGTCAATCAGTGAGTGAGTGCGGAGGGGAGCGGGGAGAGTCAGTTAGTGAGTGAGTGAGTGTGGAGGGGAGTGGGGAGAGTCAGTCAGTGAGTGAGTGTGGAGGGGAGTGGGGAGAGTCAGTCAGTCAGTGAGTGAGTGTGGAGGGAAGTGGGGAGAGTCAGTCAGTCAGTCAGTGAGTGAGTGTGGAGGGGAGTGGGGAGAGTCAGTCAGTCAGTGAGTGTGGAGGGGAGTGGGGAGAGACAGTCAGTGAGTGAGTGTGGAGGGGAGTGGGGAGAGTCAGTCAGTCAGCGAGTGAGTGTGAAGGGGAGTGGGGAGAGTCAGTCAGTCAGTGAGTGAGTGTGGAGGGGAGTGGGGAGAGTCAGTCAGTGAGTGAGTAAGTGTGGAGGGGAGTGGGGAGAGTCAGTCAGTCAGTGAGTGAGTGTGGAGGGGAGTGGGGAGAGTCAGCCAGTCAGTGAGTGAGTAAGTGTGGAGGGCAGTGGGAGGAGTCAGTGAGTGAGTGTGGAGGGGAGTGGGGAGAGTCAGTCAGTGAGTGAGTGTGGATGGGAGTAGGGAGAGTCAGTCAGTCAGTGAGTGAGTGTGGAGGGGAGTGGGGAGAGTCAGTCAGTCAGTGAGTGAGTGTGGAGGGGAGTGGGAAGAGTCAGTCAGTGAGTGAGTGAGTGTGGAGGGGAGTGGGGAGAGTCAGTCAGTCAGTGAGTGAGTGAGTGAGTGTGGAGGGCAGTGGGGAGAGTCAGTCAGTCAGTGAGTGAGTGTGGAGGGGAGTGGGGAGAGACAGTCAGTGAGTGAGTGTGGAGGGGAGTGGGGAGAGTCAGTCAGTCAGTGAGTGAGTATGGAGGGGAGTGGGGAGAGTCAGTCAGTCAGTGAGTGAGTGTGGAGGGGAGTGGGGAGAGACAGTCAGTGAGTGAGTGTGGAGGGGAGTGGGGAGAGTCAGTCAGTCAATCAGTGAGTGAGTGTGGAGGGGAGTGGGGAGAGTCAGTCAGTCAGTCAGTGAGTGAGTGTGGAGGGGAGTGGGGAGAGTCAGTCAGTCAGTGAGTGTGGAGGGGAGTGGGGAGAGACAGTCAGTGAGTGAGTGTGGAGGGGAGTGGGGAGAGTCAGTCAGTCAGCGAGTGAGTGTGAAGGGGAGTGGGGAGAGTCAGTCAGTCAGTGAGTGAGTGTGGAGGGGAGTGGGGAGAGTCAGTCAGTGAGTGAGTAAGTGTGGAGGGGAGTGGGGAGAGTCAGTCAGTCAGTGAGTGAGTGTGGAGGGGAGTGGGGAGAGTCAGCCAGTCAGTGAGTGAGTAAGTGTGGAGGGCAGTGGGAGGAGTCAGTGAGTGAGTGTGGAGGGGAGTGGGGAGAGTCAGTCAGTGAGTGAGTGTGGATGGGAGTAGGGAGAGTCAGTCAGTCAGTCAGTGAGTGAGTGTGGAGGGGAGTGGGGAGAGTCAGTCAGTCAGTGAGTGAGTGTGGAGGGGAGTGGGAAGAGTCAGTCAGTGAGTGAGTGAGTGTGGAGGGGAGTGGGGAGAGTCAGTCAGTCAGTGAGTGAGTGAGTGAGTGTGGAGGGCAGTGGGGAGAGTCAGTCAAGTCAGTGAGTGAGTGTGGAGGGGAGTGGGGAGAGACAGTCAGTGAGTGAGTGTGGAGGGGAGTGGGGAGAGTCAGTCAGTCAGTGAGTGAGTATGGAGGGGAGTGGGGAGAGTCAGTCAGTCAGTGAGTGAGTGTGGAGGGGAGTGGGGAGAGACAGTCAGTGAGGGAGTGTGGAGGGGAGTGGGGAGAGTCAGTCAGTGAGTGAGTGTGGAGGGGAGTGGGGAGAGTCAGTCAGTCAGTCAGTGAGTGTGGAGGGGAGTGGGGAGAGTCAGTCAGTGAGTGAGCGAGTGTTGAGGGGAGTAGGGAGAGTCAGTCAGTGAGTGAGTGTGGAGGGGAGTGGGGAGAGTCAGTCAGTGAGTGTGAGGGGAGTGGGGAGGGTCAGTCAGTGAGTGAGTGTGGAGGGGAGTGGGGAGAGTCAGTCAGTCAATCAGTGAGTGAGTGTGGAGGGGAGTGGGGAGAGTCAGTCAGTCAAGCAGTGAGTGAGTGTAGAGGGGAGTGGGGAGAGTCAGTCAGTCAGTCAGTGAGTGTGGAGGGGAGTGGGGAGAGTCGGTCAGTCAGTCAGTCAGTGAGTGAGTGTGGAGGAGAGTGAGGAGAGTCAGTCAGTGAGTGTGGAGGGGAGTGGGGATAGTCAATCAGTGAGTGAGTGTGGAGGGGAGTGGGGAGAGTCAGTCAGTCAGTGAGTGTGAGGGGAGTGGGGAGGGTCAGTCAGTGAGTGAGTGTGGAGGGGAGTGGGGAGAGTCAGTTAGTGTGGAGGGGAGTGGGGAGAGTCAGTCAGTCAGTCAATCAGTGAGTGAGTGTGGAGGGGAGTGGGGAGAGTCAGTCAGTCAGTGAGTGAGTGTGGAGGAGAGTGAGGAGAGTCAGTCAGTGAGTGAGTGTGGAGGGGAGTGGGGAGAGTCAATCAGTGAGTGAGTGTGGAGGGGAGTGGGGAGAGTCAGTCAGTCAGTGAGTGTGGAGGGGAGTGGGGAGAGTCAGTCAGTCAGTGAGTGTGAGGGGAGGGGAGTGGGGAGAGTCAGTCAGTGAGTGAGTGTGGAGGGGAGTGGGGAGAGTCAGTCAGTCAGTGAGTGAGTGTGGAGGGGAGTGGGGAGAGTCAGTCAGTCAGTGAGTGAGTGTGGAGGGGAGTGGGAAGAGTCAGTCAGTGAGTGAGTGAGTGTGGAGGGGAGTGGGGAGAGTCAGTCAGTGAGTGAGTGAGTGAGTGTGGAGGGCAGTGGGGAGAGTCAGTCAGTCAGTGAGTGAGTGTGGAGGGGAGTGGGGAGAGACAGTCAGTGAGTGAGTGTGGAGGGGAGTGGGGAGAGTCAGTCAGTCAGTGAGTGAGTATGGAGGGGAGTGGGGAGAGTCAGTCAGTCAGTGAGTGAGTGTGGAGGGGAGTGGGGAGAGACAGTCAGTGAGGGAGTGTGGAGGGGAGTGGGGAGAGTCAGTCAGTGAGTGAGTGTGGAGGGGAGTGGGGAGAGTCAGTCAGTCAGTCAGTGAGTGTGGAGGGGAGTGGGGAGAGTCAGTCAGTGAGTGAGCGAGTGTTGAGGGGAGTAGGGAGAGTCAGTCAGTGAGTGAGTGTGGAGGGGAGTGGGGAGAGTCAGTCAGTGAGTGTGGAGGGGAGTGGGGAGAGTCAGTCAGTGAGTGAGTAAGTGTGGAGGGCAGTGGGAGGAGTCAGTCAGTGAGTGAGTGTGGAGGGGAGTGGGGAGAGTCAGTCAGTCAGTGAGTGAGTGAGTGTGGAGGGGAGTGGGGAGAGTCAGTCAGTCAGTGAGTGAGTGTGGAGGGGAGTGGGGAGAGTCAGTGAGTGAGTGTGGAGGGGAGTGGGGAGAGTCAGCGAGTGAGTGAGTGTGGAGGGGAGTGGGGAGAGTCAGCGAGTGAGTGAGTGTGGAGGGGAGTGGGGAGAGTCAGTCAGTCAGTGAGTGAGTGTGGAGGGGAGAGGGGAGAGTCAGTCAGTGAGTGTGGAGAGTCAGTCAGTGAGTGAGTGTGGAGGACAGTGGGGAGAGTCAGTCAGTCAGTGAGTGAGTGTGAAGGGGAGTGGGGAGAGTCAGTCAGTCAGTGAGTGAGTGAGTTTGGAGGGGAGTGGGGAGAGTCAGTCAGTGTGGAGGGGAGTGGGGAGAGTCAGTCAGTCAGTGAGTGAGTGTGGAGGGGAGTGGGGAGAGTCAGTCAGTCAGTGAGTGTGGAGGGGAGTGGGGAGAGTCAGTCAGTGAGTGAGTGAGTGTGGAGGGGAGTGGGGAGAGTCAGTGAGTGAGTGAGTGTGGAGGGGAGTGGGGAGAGTCAGTCAGTGAGTGAGTGAGTGTGGAGGACAGTGGGTAGAGTCAGTGAGTGAGTGTGGAGGGGAGTGGGGAGAGTCAGTTAGTGTGGAGGGGAGTGGGGAGAGTCAGTCAGTCAGTCAATCAGTGAGTGAGTGTGGAGGGGAGTGGGGAGAGTCAGTCAGTCAGTCAGTCAGTGAGTGAGTGTGGAGGGGAGTGGGGAGAGTCAGTCAGTCAGTGAGTGTGGAGGGGAGTGGGGAGAGTCAATCAGTGAGTGAGTGTGGAGGGGAGTGGGGAGAGTCAGTCAGTGAGTGAGTGTGGAGGGGAGTGGGGAGAGTCAGTCAGTGAGTGAGTGTGGAGGGGAGTGGGGAGAGTCAGTTAGTGTGGAGGGGAGTGGGGAGAGTCAGTCAGTCAGTCAATCAGTGAGTGAGTGTGGAGGGGAGTGGGGAGAGTCAGTCAGTCAGTGAGTGAGTGTGGAGGAGAGTGAGGAGAGTCAGTCAGTGAGTGAGTGTGGAGGAGAGTGAGGAGAGTCAGTCAGTGAGTGTGGAGGGGAGTGGGGATAGTCAATCAGTGAGTGAGTGTGGAGGGGAGTGGGGAGAGTCAGTCAGTCAGTGAGTGTGAGGGGAGTGGGGAGGGTCAGTCAGTGAGTGAGTGTGGAGGGGAGTGGGGAGAGTTAGTTAGTGTGGAGGGGAGTGGGGAGAGTCAGTCAGTCAGTCAGTCAATCAGTGAGTGAGTGTGGAGGGGAGTGGGGAGAGTCAGTCAGTCAGTGAGTGAGTGTGGAGGAGAGTGAGGAGAGTCAGTCAGTGAGTGAGTGTGGAGGGGAGTGGGGAGAGTCAATCAGTGAGTGAGTGTGGAGGGGAGTGGGGAGAGTCAGTCAGTCAGTGAGTGTGGAGGGGAGTGGGGAGAGTCAGTCAGTCAGTGAGTGTGAGGGGAGGGGAGTGGGGAGAGTCAGTCAGTGAGTGAGTGTGGAGGGGAGTGGGGAGAGTCAGTCAGTCAGTGAGTGAGTGTGGAGGGGAGTGGGGAGAGTCAGTCAGTGAGTGTGGAGGGGAGTGGGGAGAGTCAGTCAGTCAGTGAGTGTGAGGGGAGGGGAGTGGGGAGAGTCAGTCAGTGAGTGAGTGTGGAGGGGAGTGGGGAGAGTCAATCAGTGAGTGAGTGTGGAGGGGAGTGGGGAGAGTCAGTGAGTGAGTGTGGAGGGGAGTGGGGAGAGTCAGTCAGTCAGTGAGTGTGAGGGGAGTGGGGAGGGTCAGTCAGTGAGTGAGTGTGGAGGGGAGTGGGGAGAGTCAGTGTGGAGGGGAGTGGGGACAGTCAGTCAGTCAATCAGTGAGTGAGTGTGGAGGGGAGTGGGGAGAGTCAGTCAGTCAGTGAGTGAGTGTGGAGGGGAGTGGGGAGAGTCAGTCAGTCAGTGAGTAAGTGTGGAGGGCAGTGGGGAGAGTCAGTCAGTCAGTGAGTAAGTGTGGAGGGCAGTGGGGAGGGTCAGTCAGTGAGTGAGTGTGGAGGGGAGTGGGGAGAGTCAGTTAGTGTGGAGGGGAGTGGGGAGAGTCAGTCAGTCAGTGAGTGAGTGTGGAGGGGAGTGGGGAGAGTCAGTCAGTCAGTGAGTAAGTGTGGAGGCCAGTGGGAGGAGTCAGTCAGTGAGTGAGTGTGGAGGGGAGTGGGGAGAGTCAGTCAGTGAGTGAGTCTGGAGGGGAGTGGGGAGAGTCAGTCAGTCAGTGAGTGAGTGTGGAGGGGAGTGGGGAGAGTCAGTCAGTCAGTGAGTGTGGAGGGGAGTGGGGAGAGTCAGTCAGTGAGTGAGTAAGTGTGGAGGGCAGTGGGAGGAGTCAGTCAGTGAGTGAGTGTGGAGGGGAGTGGGGAGAGTCAGTCAGTCAGTGAGTGAGTGAGTGAGTGTGGAGGGGAGTGGGGAGAGTCAGTCAGTCAGTGAGTGAGTGTGGAGGGGAGTGGGGAGAGTCAGTGAGTGAGTGTGGAGGGGAGTGGGGAGAGTCAGCGAGTGAGTGAGTGTGGAGGGGAGTGGGGAGAGTCAGCGAGTGAGTGAGTGTGGAGGGGAGTGGGGAGAGTCAGCGAGTGAGTGAGTGTGGAGGGGAGTGGGGAGAGTCAGTCAGTCAGTGAGTGAGTGTGGAGGGGAGAGGGGAGAGTCAGTCAGTGAGTGTGGAGAGTCAGTCAGTGAGTGAGTGTGGAGGACAGTGGGGAGAGTCAGTCAGTCAGTGAGTGAGTGAGTGTGAAGGGGAGTGGGGAGAGTCAGTCAGTCAGTGAGTGAGTGAGTTTGGAGGGGAGTGGGGAGAGTCAGTCAGTGTGGAGGGGAGTGGGGAGAGTCAGTCAGTCAGTGAGTGAGTGTGGAGGGGAGTGGGGAGAGTCAGTCAGTCAGTGAGTGTGGAGGGGAGTGGGGAGAGTCAGTCAGTGAGTGAGTGAGTGTGGAGGGGAGTGGGGAGAGTCAGTGAGTGAGTGAGTGAGTGTGGAGGGGAGTGGGGAGAGTCAGTCAGTGAGTGAGTGAGTGTGGAGGACAGTGGGTAGAGTCAGTGAGTGAGTGTGGAGGGGAGTGGGGAGAGTCAGTTAGTGTGGAGGGGAGTGGGGAGAGTCAGTCAGTCAGTCAATCAGTGAGTGAGTGTGGAGGGGAGTGGGGAGAGTCAGTCAGTCAGTCAGTGAGTGAGTGTGGAGGGGAGTGGGGAGAGTCAGTCAGTGAGTGAGTGTGGAGGAGAGTGAGGAGAGTCAGTCAGTGAGTGTGGAGGGGAGTGGGGAGAGTCAATCAGTGAGTGAGTGTGGAGGGGAGTGGGGAGAGTCAGTCAGTGAGTGAGTGTGGAGGGGAGTGGGGAGAGTCAGTCAGTGAGTGAGTGTGGAGGGGAGTGGGGAGAGTCAGTCAGTCAGTGAGTGTGAGGGGAGTGGGGAGAGTCAGTCAGTCAGTCAATCAGTGAGCGAGTGTGGAGGGGAGTGGGGAGAGTCAGTCAGTCAGTGAGTGAGTGTGGAGGGGAGTGGGGAGAGTCAGTCAGTCAGTGAGTGAGTGTGGAGGGGAGTGGGGAGAGTCAGTCAGTCAGTGAGTGAGTGTGGAGGGGAGTGGGGAGAGTCAGTCAGTGAGTAAGTGTGGAGGGCAGTGGGAGGAGTCAGTCAGTGAGTGAGTGTGGAGGGCAGTGGGAGGAGTCAGTCAGTGAGTGAGTGTGGAGGGGAGTGGGGAGAGTCAGTCAGTGAGTGAGTGTGAAGGGGAGTGGGGAGAGTCAGTCAGTGAGTGAGTGTGGAGGGGAGTGGGGAGAGTCAGTCAGTCAGTCAGTGAGTGAGTGAGTGTGGAGGGGAGTGGGGAGAGCCAGTCAGTCAGTCAGTGAGTGAGTGTTGAGGGGAGAGGGGAGAGTCAGTCAGTCAGTGAGTGAGTGTGGAGGGCAGTGGGGAGAGTCAGTCAGTGAGTGAGTGTGGAGGGGAGTGGGAAGAGTCAGTCAGTCAGTGAGTGAGTGTGGAGGGGAGTGGGGAGAGTCAGTCAGTGAGTGAGTGTGGAGGGGAGTGGGGAGAGTCAGTCAGTCAGTGAGTGTGAGGGGAGTGGGGAGAGTCAGTCAGTGAGTAAGTGTGGAGGCCAGTGGGAGGAGTCAGTGAGTGAGTGAGTGTGGAGGGGAGTGGGGAGAGTCAGTCAGTCAGTGAGTGAGTGAGTGTGGTGGGGAGTGGGGAGAGTCAGTCAGTGAGTGAGTGTGTAGGGGAGTGGGGAGAGTCAGTCAGTCAGTGAGTGAGTCACCCAGGCACCTGTTCAGTAGATGTCCTCCACTTCTTGTTTGCTGGGCTTTCAGTCCCCCTCCTAACTCTAGTCTCAGTCTACAAAGAGATCCCAGTTTCTCTGTGTTGCAAAGCACCCCCTCACCTGACCTCTCTCTTTCTGTGCTTTGATGTGTTCAAACACACTGCCACACATCACAGGGACATCAATCACTGTGTGTGTTCCCCCTACACATACACCCCCCCACCTGTCTTTCTGCCACTCTCCTTTCCCCACTCTCTTCCTCTGTGAAGTGTGTGACTTGACCTACAAGGTCAAGACCTCCAGCACACCTCAACACTGCCCTTTACTGCAGGACATCAAACACCAAGACAGAGGGAGGGAGAGAGCTGAGAGAGACGGGGAGAGGAGAGACGGGGGAGAGAGCTATGGAGAATGGTGAGAGCGCTATGGAGAAGGGAGAGAGCCAAGGAGAAGAGGCACTCAGGCTCAGGACTGACCCCCGCAGCAGTTTGAAGAGCATGCAGCCCAAAGAGAACCAGTCTGCACTGCTGTCGTACGCGGTGCCCTTCTGCAGCACCTCTGGTGCCATGTAGCCATGTGTTCCCCTGCAAGACAGAAGAACACAATCAGACACATGCACAAGGAAGGGAGAAGCAGAAACAGAGAGAGCGAGCGAAACGGGCACAGAGAGAGAGAGCAAGCGAGCGAGACAGGCACAGAGAGAGAGAGCAAGCGAGACGGGCACAGAGAGAGCGAGCAAGCGAGACGGGCACAGAGAGAGCGAGCATGCGAGCGAGACGGGCACAGAGAGAGCGAGCGAGCGAGACAGGCACAGAGAGAGCGAGCGAGAAGGGCACAGAGAGAGCAAGCATGCGAGCGAGACAGGCACAGAGAGAGCGAGCGAGCGAGACAGGCACAGAGAGAGCGAGCGAGACGGGCACAGAGAGAGCGAGCGAGACGGGCACAGAGAGAGCGAGCGAGCGAGACAGGCACAGAGAGAGCGAGCGAGCGAGACGGGCACAGAGAGAGCGAGCGAGCGAGACGGGCACAGAGAGAGAGACGGGCACAGAGAGAGCGAGCGAGCGAGACAGGCACAGAGAGAGCGAGCGAGATGGGCACAGAGAGAGCGAGCGAGATGGGCACAGAGAGAGCGAGCTAGCAAGACGGGCACAGAGAGAGCAAGCGAGCGAGATGGGCACAGAGAGAGCGAGCGAGATGGGCACAGAGAGAGCGAGCTAGCGAGACGGGCACAGAGAGAGCGAGCGAGAGAGACGGGCACAGAGAGAGCGAGCGAGACGGGCACAGAGAGAGCGAGCGAGATGGGCACAGAGAGAGCGAGCTAGCGAGACGGGCACAGAGAGAGCGAGCGAGAGAGACGGGCACAGAGAGAGCGAGCTAGCGAGACGGGCACAGAGAGAGCGAGCGAGACGGGCACAGAGAGAGCGAGCGAGACGGGCACAGAGAGAGCGAGCTAGCGAGACGGGCACAGAGAGAGCGAGCGAGAGAGACGGGCACAGAGAGAGCGAGCGAGAGAGACGGGCACAGAGAGAGCGAGCTAGCGAGACGGGCACAGAGAGAGCGAGCGAGAGAGACGGGCACAGAGAGAGCGAGCGAGACGGGCACAGAGAGAGCGAGCGAGACGGGCACAGAGAGAGAGATAAACAGAAACAAGCAAAAAGACAGAAATTTGTTAGGCTCTAGACAGACTTAATTCAAAGGTCTGACCAATGAATGAGTATTGCCAAAGCAACAACAATTATCAGAACAATAGAGACTAACAGAGAGAGAGAGATGGCGAACAGGGAGAGGCAGAGGGATACTGACACGCTGGCGTGGGGTTTCTTCTTGGAGAAGTCACAGGCTAGCCCCAGGTCCGATATCCTCACATGGCCATGCTCATCCAGCAGGATATTGGCAGGCTGGAGAGGGGGAGAGGAAGAGCCATCAAAAGAAGCCTATATAAAATAAATTCTTCAACAAGAAGCTGAGTTGTATCCAGCCCATTTTCCTGTATGGAGTGAGGTTTACGGTTCACTCAATCAGAAATGCACATGATAGAAAAAGCATTCAGCTGAAATCCTGAACATCCATTTTCTAGGTGCTGGTGTACCACGCCTGCAGGCCTGAACAAGTCCTTGAGACACTGCTCATCCACGTACAGAATTGCACCCAGGTTCAGGAGGCTTCTCAGGAGAAGTAACCCAGAGTCGCTCCGTTTGAAGGCCCTGCAGCTCCTCAGCCAGCTTGCCCTGAACCTCACTACACAGACCCTCACTGCTGCAGACTCAATTATATCACACATCAAAATCAGAGAACACTGGGACAATTAAAACAAATACCAAAGTACACCTGATAGCTGTCAGGCCCGAAACAGAAATAATGGTCTTGGAGTATCTCTTCATTGGCAGAGATGCAGGCAGATCCTGACCAAGTACAGGCTGAATAACCAAAGGCAACAAGACAACCCTGGCCATCCAGAGAAGAGGCTGTATGGCCACTGCGAGACAGGAGAGGTCAAGACAAGTATGTACTTTCCTGCTCAGTCCAAACACACCCAGGACACTTCAGTTTTCGACTTCCCCACCAACATTAATCAAAAAACCTGGCTGTTCTTCCAGCCCCATAGGCTAGTTTGGGGTTGAGTTCACCCTGTCACAGCCTGAGGGAGACACAGTGAGGATCAGCACACAGGTACCCCAGGGGTTCACCCTGTCACAGCCTGTGGGAGAGACAGTGAGGAACAGCACACAGGTACCCCAGGGATTCACCCTGTCACAGCCTGTGGGAGACACAGTGAGGAACAGCACACAGGTACCCCAGGGGTTCGCCCTGTCACAGCCTGAGGGAGACACAGTGAGGATCAGCACACAGGTACCCCAGGGGTTCACCCTGTCACAGCCTGAAATGCAGCTCATAGTGCGTTTGTCCAAACTCTCACAATTTAGAAGAGTAACTTACTTCTTATACATTGATCTCTAGCCAAGACAAAAAAAATAGTAATTTTTGAATACACAAACAGTAAAATACAATTTATTCTTGCTTAGTTTTCTAGTCTGTTTGTTGAATAGCTACAAAATAAAAAACAGATGTCTTCATGTAAAAAGATGCTAGATGCTAAACGTCAAGATGCTGCGACTTCAAATTACGACTTCAAATTTGTTGTACTTTTCAACTCATAATGTAGCCACATTCTGTTTATCTTTTAGTAATGTTTTACAAGAGCTTTTCCTGGTTTGCTCATCCTCTATAAAGTAGTGCCAGACTCCAGATCTTTTTCTTCCAGCTGAAAGCATGGAGAACCACAAGCATTTCTTGCATCTACGTGGCTTTTCTTTTTCTAATATAATAGGTACAGTGTACACATCTCTTTGTTTATCTGGGTACCAATCAATTAACACTGAGACACACTGAGGTGTGGAAACGCCGGCTGGAAATGAGGACAGTCAGAAACAGAAGGGAAGAGGAGAAAGCTGCACGCCCTGTTACTGGAGATTCTCACACCCTGAGGCACCACGCAGCCCTGGAACTGGACCCGCTACAGCCAGCAGAAAGGACATGCGCAAACGGTGAACCTCACGTGACAAAATTCATTTCAGTACGAATTTTACTCAGACAGGGCATTTCGGCTCATCTTAATGCACTCAAACAAAAAATGCAAAGCAATTTAGTCTTTGTCATCGTGGATTAGTTGTGAGCGTTTCATCTTGATTTCATTTCATTTCAATGAAATGAAATGAAAAACAGGTGGTTGACAAATATATTTGTGTCATAACTGAAGGCGACTAAATAAACACTGATGCAGTGGCTGTTATTGGAAATAAATCAACATTTTGAATGATTTGTCAATGTTCATCAGTAAGTATTTCCTGAATCTCTTCAGTCTTGATCAGAGAAGACTACAAGGAGACCTGATCACAAATTCAAAATCCCCAAATCTCTGTAACAGTCAGCCCTGAGGACTCCTTCAGATGTAACAGTGAAATATGAATTAAGTGGCAGTGTATTTAAAACTAATAACAGGAGGCACTTCTTTACACAAAAGGTTACAGAAGCACGGGAAAAGCTGTCCAGCCATGCTGTTGAACCTGATAACCTGGCTTCTGTCAAGAAACAGTTTGATGAAATCCTGAGATCAATTAAAACTGACTACAAAACGAGCTAGATGGGCCCAATGACCTCCTCTCGCAAGAAACCTTTTTGATGTTCTATTGTCTTAATGTTCAAAGCTTTGGTAATACTTGTCATTACAGTCGTGCCAATAAGGCATCTGTTAATTTGAATCTGATCGAGAGGGTGACGAGGGGGAGAGAGGAGGACAGAGGGAAGGAAAGAATTTTAATCAAGGACACAGTCAGTGACACACATAACCCAGATTGGACTTCCATCCCCCAACAACTCTTCCCTTAGTGCTTTACTGGAAGGGCCATTTGTATGTTGTTAAATAGGTTAGTCAAACAAAAAAAAAAGGAAAAAAATCCACAATTATTGTTATGAAAAACAAAAGTTAGTTTTAATACTCTACAAATGAAACAGGGAAGAAAACAGTTTAAATTAGACCCTGTGTATAATTGGAGCAGTGTATCTCCCTGAGCCAGGCTGCTATGACGGGACCTGCATACTCCTGCCATTTGTCTCCCCCTAGCCCCTTGCCCTTGCTGTAGCCACACCCCTATGTTAGCCCCTCCCCTTACAGTTACACTCCATTAGCCACCATTGTTGGGGCCACATCCCTCTATTAGCAAGTGCTGTGTAGCCACACCCCTCTATTGGCCCCTCCCACTTGCCAAGGCCACACGCCTCTATTAGACCCTGTTCTGTAGCCACACAAGCCCCTCCCTCTATTAACCCTTCCACTTTGCCATGGACAGACCGTCCCCTCCCCATTGCTGCAGATACACTCTCTATTAGCCCCTCCCCCTCTCTCACCTTCAGGTCTCTGTAGACCACGTAGCGGTTGTGCATGTGCTCCAGGCCCAGGATGATCTCAGCCGCATAGAAGCGCATCTCTTTCTCGTTAAACACACCGTGCTGAGAGAGGTGGTAGTGCAGGTCCCCTCCTGAGAGACAAAAACATACAAGCGGGCAGAGGGAGAGGAGTGAAGAGAGGGGGGAGATGGTAGACTAAGGTTGGAGAGGGGTGAAAGGTAACTCACCGTTCATGAGGTCCAGGATGAAGCAGAGCTTGTCGGGGGTGTGGAAGGCATAGGTCATACAAACAATGAATGGGCAGTCCTGGATGAAGAGAGAGGAAGAGGATCAGAAAGAGAAAAAGGGAAGGAGGGGAGACAGAGGGGAGTCATTTACTCACAGAGAACTGCACTTACTAGCTTTAAGAACGCAAAAGCAGACATTGCACACAGCTGCCCTCCTCTGCTTCACTGCAGTGAGACCACAGGGGAGCAGACAGCCAGGAGGAACCAGGGCTGCAGAGCAATTCACAGTTCAGGAATGCGGAATGCTGTAATCCAGCTGTGACCTTTCACTGACCCTCTCTCTTGGACAGAACAGGCTCAGGACACTTTCTTACCAGCTGTGCTACAGCTGTTTGTGCGACGTGGGGCAGGGTGACGTCTCCATTGGAGCTGCTACCTGCCTGCCAGCCACTGGGACTGGCAGATTATAAACAGCTCTGTGCAATTTGGGCCTTGGAAGATCTCAAGGTCATTTTTATCGGTAACTTGACATCTCTCATTAGTGTCAGTGCTGGAAGCAATGGATACTGTCCAGTAAAGAAATTTAGTTCACTAAATTTCAAAACTAAAATTCAAAAGAGTCACAGACAGCCCGGCTGGAGTGAGAACCTGGAGTCCCAGGCACGACTATGTGACAGCGTGTCCAGTGAGACAGTAACGGAACACATTCTCAGGCAGCACGTGAACTCACCCCAGTGCTGACCAGCGACAGCATGATCCTCTCGTTCAGCGCTAGAGTCTCCCCCTGTTTCATCTTGATCCGCTTCTTATCCAGACACTTCATAGCGTACCTGCCGCACACAGCCCCTCCATCAGCAACTGGACACACACCTTCCCTATCCTACTCTGCCCGTGCTCCGTCTCCCCACCCTTTGCAATAACGGTGCCTGCTTTCCGTATGCTCTCCCTGCTCCCAGCTCTACCCTCTGCCCTGAGCTCCTCGCCCCTCCCTCCTTTCGCTCTCCACCTCTTCATGTCGAAGTTGGTGCACTGGCGGCACTGTCACAGATACCACAATTACAGCTGAATCCTTTCTGGACTGCACAAGCACGGAAAGCAAGTGAAACCTTCCCCCTCTAACAGGCACGGTCTCTGTCACTCTTAACACTCTGTTGACTCACATTTTCCCTGTGTCTGCTTTCCTGCAGCCGTACACCTCTCCGAAGCCACCGCGGCCGATGATCCGATGCACGCTGAAGTCGTTCATCGTCAGCTGAGAGAGGGGGCAGGAAAGGAAAGAGGGGTATTGTGCAGTTACAAACCGCTGACTACATTTCTGTGAAAACCGCAACACGCAGACAGGAGACACTCACGTGGATATTGAGCTCCACGTTCTTCCACTGGCAGAACCGCGTGAACTTGTCACTGCAGAGAGAAACAGAGTGAGAAAAGGCCAAGACTGGGGCCTCATCACGCATGGGGGCTCCACAACAGATCCACAGACCAACAAACACAGGCCTGCGCCCGTCTGCTCACTCACCTCTCAATGAACTTCTGAAAGATCTTCCCTCGCAGACTGTCAGAGATCTCCTCGATATAGGGCTGCAGCATAGGCAGGGAGGCAGAGAGACAGAAGTGTGAGCCGTGTTCTTCCTTGCAAGTGTGTGCACGCCAGTGTTCATCAGTGTCTGTGAGTACCACTAGTGACGGTATTACATGTACGGGTTTGAGCAGACGTCACTGCCCAGATATCATATTCCAGAAGAACAATGCATAGACGTAACATTAAAACCAGTTCTTGAAAGAAACTCTCAAAATTCTAAGCACAGAAGCACTTTCAAAACTGGCACACAATGCAGGTGTTCACTCAGTCACTTTGTCAAGCCCACAGCGTGCTATTGGCAAGAGCTTTCACATATTAAAACCAGAAACAACTGATATATCATTTTGGTATGAATTCAAAAGTAACTTCCACTGTGCTGGAACAGCAGGAACTCTGGTACTAGTGCACAATTTAAAATTCCATCCATACGTTAAAAATCAGGTATGCTCTATATAGCAAGACAGCTTCAGTCCTCAGCTCCACTGTCTGAAGAAATGTGGGTTTCCTGGGCGTCTCTCTAACCCTTGGCTACAATTGAGTGCTAGAAAAGCTGCGGCCAGAGCAGCAGGCAGGATCGTTCTGACAACAAACATCTAACAAAACTGTCTCATCCTCATGCAGCACAAATAAGAATGCTGAAGGCACTGAATCTATTGAGCCTTACTCATAATTGAGGGCACTACCACCACATGGAAACAACACACACCTAATCGTTTTCTCAATAACGTGAAGCTGTAAAGCAATAACTTGGCCTACAGCTGTTCTGGTCACCTACTGAGCCTGATGTGTCAGGGCACACCCGTGTGTGCCCATGCTTGCCAACGTGTGTCTGTGTGCCACTGAGGGCGGCTAGGAGAGCTTGCCTGGAACAGCGTGGGGGGCACCTGCTTCTTGGCCAGATGAGTCTGGACGTGGTCCACAGCTTTCTTAGAGAAGGGCTGCAGAAGAGGAACACAGCTGTCAGCACTCCAGCCAGCTTCACAGCAACAGCAGCACAGAAGCACAAGGAGGCAGGGAAGTAAAATAAAAATCTCAGATATAACAAAGTGGGACACAAATAGGAATACAGGAATCGAGACTGTGAGAGACAGAGGACTGAAAGAGTAAGATGTTGAAGCAGAGCAGACTTGGGTTTAGATGCTTCTGCAAAAGCTGCTCCAACAGTCCAATGTCTAATCGCTCCTGTTCGTCAGGCTGAGACCCGCACAAACACTGAAGCAGTGAATTAGCAGGTTCAGCCCAACAGGATTGACTTAAAGCTGGTCTCCAACTGAACAGCTTCCGCATGAGCACCCGGCCCAAGCCTGCCGGCGCGCGTGACAGCGATGTCGACAGAGTGTGTATACAGGCATGCCAGCTGGCTCCCTCACATGTGAGCAGGACAGCAGCTCCTTCATGATGTACTTGTCATAGACCTGCCGGCTCCGGCACAGCCGCTCCTCCTCGGAGTCCAGCTTCTCGTACTCCTTGATCTGGGACACAGAGATGCAGCATTGTCACACTGTCACACAGCCCTCCCACTCCTCCTGAATGCCACAGTAACCCTCCATCAAGGATGACGTCACTGGGGTCTCCCATCCCCAGCCAATCCCCATGCAGAGAGCACAGAAGAGTGCAGTTGCTAGGAGATGGGGCTCAGGCTCCAGGCAGTGTGTTGTCATGGTTTTAGGAGAGGGAGAAGGGCAATGGGGGAGATTCACATTTCCAGATTAAGCCCCAGCAATTGCCTGTACAATACAGCACCACTCAGTCTCCAGCATTACCACGAGAATTGGGAGGAATGGGGAGGGCAGGGCTTATGAGCTCAGAGAGGGTGGGGGGCACACACACTGAGGCTATCCTGTTCTCCATCTGTGGGAACTTTGACTCTTCTTAGTTCCTACTCCTCCGTTGCAAACACCACACTGGGAAATACAGACACGAAATACTGTTTTTTTTCGTCACATAAGTAAATGCACATACCACCCCACCCCCCCAACACACACACCGATCTCCGTCCTCGGCCCCCTCGTCCTGCTGTGAGCAGCTGCAGAGAGGAGCCCCTGCCCAGCTAGCAGGCAGAAGGAAGAGACAGCCCAGGAGGACAGTACAGCATTATCTTGGCTCCAGGTTCGGAGTTAACCACACTAGTACAACACTACAGGCCAGGGCAGGAGAGCCGAGATAAATCCCAGGACAGAGTCTCAGGTCTTACCTCCTCATAGAACTTCAGCTGTGGGACAGCCTCGTCAATCTCATTCATGCAGAAATCCTTAAATAACAGGAACCCTGAGAAACAGTCAGGTAGAGAGAAAGAGACAGACTGGAGTTAACTACCAAAACTGCACTGATCCTGGGGGACTGACAGACGATGGAGAGAGGGGTTAACACCCCAAAAACTGCTCTAAGTGAACCCAGACACTCCAGAGACTGATGTCTGTTACTTACACACTAGACACCTGGGCCCACTGACCCCAGTCACTCCAGACCAGTGAGACTCATGTCTGTTACTCACACACTGGACACCTGGGCCCACTGAACCCAGTCACTCCAGACCAGTGAGACTCATGTCTGTTACTCACACACTGGACACCTGGGCCCACTGACCCCAGTCACTCCAGACCAGTGAGACTCATGTCTGTTACTCACACACTGGACACCTGGGCCCACTGAACCCAGTCACTCCAGACCAGTGAGACTCATGTCTGTTACTGACACACTGGACACCTGGGCCCACTGACCCCAGTCACTCCAGACCAGTGAGACTCATGTCTGTTACTCACACACTGCACACCTGGGCCCACTGACCCCAGTCACTCCAGACCAGTGAGACTCATGTCTGTTACTCACACACTGGACACCTGGGCCCACTGAACCCAGTCACTCCAGACCAGTGAGACTCATGTCTGTTACTGACACACTGGACACCTGGGCCCACTGACCCCAGTCACTCCAGACCAGTGAGACTCATGTCTGTTACTCACACACTGGACACCTGGGCCCACTGACCCCAGTCACTCCAGACCAGTGAGACTCATGTCTGTTACTCACACTGCTGTGGAATCTATAATGAGAACTGAACCAGAGGATCCTGAGTGGCAACAGGATTCTAGGAAACAGTCAGTATGGGTTTAGAACATTTGTAAAGGCAAGTCTGGATTAAATTGTTTGAGTGATTTAAACAAGAGCACTAACACACACACACATTTTCAGAAGATCTTTGATAAAAAAGTTGTTATTCCATTTCAGGCGTTAGTTGGTCAAGGTACTGCATTCCCTTGGATTAAGATGGCATTAACAGATATAAAAGATTCCTGGATCTGGGATGGTGGAGTTAGTGTAGTACCACAGGAGTCTGTACCTGGACCACTTCCCAATTTAGACCAATGATCTCAGTTCTGGGACAGTTGGTAAACTAATCAAGTGTGCAAATGATATCAAACTGGGGCACTTAGCAAACACTGCAGAGTCTGCACAGACATTCAGAAAGACTGGGACCAGATTCAGGACTGAACAATCTCCTGGCAGATGACATTTACAGCAGACAAGTGCAGAGTTTACTCGCAGGAGAGAAAACACACTACAGATACACGATGGGAAACAATGAGCTGAAGAGGGTCCTCGTGAAAAGACTGAGCTCTTCGCTATTTTACACCATAACACAATATAACACTGGTACTGTTATACAAGTGTAATACACTCACACCATAACACACTAGAACACACTCATGATAATGCACTTGCACTTGAACATGCTCACATACTTTCTCTCTGATACCACTGCAGTGCCATGCAGTCTGTCTCCATGACAACCTGGCATAATGGAGTTTTGCGATTTTAGGCTTGGCACTGCAACCCCATCTCTGAGCATCGCAACATCCCTCCCTCTACACCTCTCCTGCACTGGTAAATACAAACACACTTGAAAGGGTGCTGCAGGATGTGTCAGTGTCACCGTGGCTAAATATAACATCAAAGTGAGGACAAGAGAGGAGAGAGACCTGGGGAAAGAGAGAGAGAAGAGAGAGAGACCTGGGGAAAGAGAGAGAGAAAGACTTTGGGAAAATAAGGGAGTAAAGGAAAACAAGAAAAGAGGTAGCACAAGGGACTTAAAATGAGTTCCAGCAGAACAAAGCCTTAGGAAACGAGAGGCTGATGGAGAGATACTCGCTCCGACAGACACGCACTACAGAAAAGGTGCTGGCTGACGGGTTGTCATGGTGACAGGCTCCCATCAAAACTGGGAGAATCTGGCATGTGTGGGGAAGACAGATGGAGTGAGAGAGAGAGCTCTGCAGTCAGTACAGAAGATTCAACTGCGGGTTAAGTGGCTCTGCAGTGTGGGTTTATCTGAGCAGCACAGTCCTCCAAGGGCTGGCTGCGCTATAGGAAATAGGGATCAGCAATAACCTTAATCCCACAGCTACATCCCCCTCTTCCCACACCTCCACACAGGCCACAGTAAAAATACCAGCACTAATTCAGATTAAATTAATACACTAATTCTTGTCCCCAACAGTAAGAGAGACCCAGACCTCATAACGTCAAGTACCTCGCTCTACTGCTCTTTATCGCCGTCTCTCTTCCTCTCTCCTGCCCTATCTCTCCCTTTCTTTTTCTATCACTCTTTATCGCCGTCTCTGCTACTCTCCATCTTCCTTTATTCATCTCTATCTCTCCCCATCTGGCCATGAAGTTTAAATTCTCTCTCGTAATCTCCCTCTGTTATCCTGGATCTCTTTCTCGGGTTCACATTTGAGGAGTGTGCTGGTACAACACGCTGAACTCCTGCAATATCTGTTTCTTCTCTCTCTCACATTTTGTTCCACTGTCTCCAGCTCAGTCTATTCCCTTATCAAAGCCTCTTCTCTCTCCCTGCCACAGGCTGTCTGAAGTGCTTCTATGCATACTTTCCCTTCTGTACCCATCTGTGGTTGTCCGACCAAACGTACTCAAGGACAACAGCTCAGCAGGTTTTATAGGCCTCTTTCAATCTCCAGCTGTTTAAGAGCAAGTATAGGCCTTAACCTGTCCTACTAGGCAGATAATGAGCAATTAGGTACTGATTGAGATAATAAGGTAATGTAGAACAACAATCAGGAACCTTTTAGTCCACCAGGACTGGAACTAAGCACTGAAAAAACACTTATAAATGTGTTTATTTCTGGGATAGTCTGAGGCCGTAAGGGCCGCGTGGAGCTGCCTGAGGCCGTAAGGGGCCGGTCTGAGGCTATCCTGAGAGTTGTCCTGAGGCTGTTCTCTCAAATATGTGAAACACTGTGTAATCATTTAGGATGAACATATAGAAAATTATATACATCCTCAACAATCCCTTCAGATAGTGTAGGCATGAACGGGGCACTGCTCACACTATATAACACTGTGTACTTCACTCTCTCCATCTCAGCTTCTCTCTTCTTGTGTAAAGTTTCCTTGAATCCATTTTCAATTTCCACCTACCTCAATGGCAGCCACCCCCCACCTGAGCTCCGAGCAGTGAAATAGCTGCTGCCTTCACAGGCCCTCAGTTGACTACAGATGTTAAAATAGCCACTTAATATGGCAGCCTAACATAATGAACACAACTAATCCACTGAAAACCACCAACCTTTATTACACAAGTAACCAGCACTGGCTTTCCTCCCAGTCTCACCCTATCTTCCCAACTCTTCTCTTCCTTTCTTCCCTTATCTCTCCTGCCCTCCATCCCTGACTCCTCCTAGCTTCCACTGCATCCACCCTCACCCCCCCCCCCAGCTGGCTGTGCAGACCGGCCTAAAGACACAGAGCAGTCAATTAGATGAGCACTTTATACTTTCCCTTCTGTACCCATCTGTGGTTGTCCCAACCAAACGTACTCAAGGACAACAGTTCAGCAAGTTTTATAGGCCTCTTTCAATCTCCAGCTGTTTTAGAACAAGTATAGGCCTTAACCTATACTTATATTTTCTACTAGGCAAATAATGAGCAATTAGGTACTGATTGAGATAATAAGGTAATGTAGAACAACAATCAGGAACCTTTTAGTCCACCAAGACTGGAACTTAGCACTGAAAAAACACTTATAAATGCGTTTCTTTCTGAGATAGTCTGAGGCCCTAAGGGGCCGCGTGGAGCTGTCTGAGGCCGTAAGGGGCCGCGTGGAGTGAAGTAAATTCACAGAGCCCAGGAAGAGGCCCTGCTGAGTCTCTGGCAGCAAGGCACCGAACTGAGGACTCAGTCCAAGGACAAGGAGTGACACACAGGGAGCCCCAGGATCCAGTCCAGTCCCAGAACACATTTTATCTGTAATTAACAGCAGTGGGAACATGTTGAAAGGCAGAAATTGGGGATGAGGTGCTGACTAGATCAAAACCTTGGAGTCTCAGAGGGTCCCTGAAACAGCGGGAACGCTGAACGAATCCTGCTGCTCCCCTGCCTGGAGAACATTCTACTAATTGGAAACATTTCATCTGCCTATAGGGACTGTTTGTAGACGAGGCCCTGTGCTTCTCTGAGCACACCACTCTGCCTGCGTGTGATCTGGAACTAGCTCACAGGTATCTGCTCAAGAAACAATGCTCATCAGATAAGACGTGGTCTCCAAAACCTCATCAAAGGGAGTCGTTGTGCTCGTCTCCACAGCTGCTGCCTGCGGGCAGCAGGGCAGTGCCATCACAGCCCCCCAGCTGGGCAAGAAACAGTAGTGCCAGAGCAGCATAACCAGCAGCATATCACCCTGCAACTCACAACTGGCAACCCACTGAAGCTAAGCAGGCTGGTCAGTACCCGGATGGGGACCTCCTGGGAAAAACTATGGTTGCTGCTGGAAGAGGTGTTAGAGGGGCCAGCAGGGGGCGCTCACCCTGCGGTCCATGTGGGTCCTAATGCTCCAGTATAGTGACGGGGACACTATACTGTAAACAGGCGCCGTCCTTCAGATGAGACGTAAAACCGAGGTCCTGACTCTCTGTGGTCATTAAAAATCCCAGGGCATTTCTCGAAAAGAGTAGGGGTGTAACCCCGGCCAAATTTCCCATCGGCCCTTACCAATCATGGCCTCCTAATAATCCCCATCTATGAATTGGCTTCATTACTCTCTGCTCTCCTCCCCACTGAGAGCTGGTGTGTGGTGAGCGTTCTGGCGCACTATGGCTGCCGTCGCATCATCCAGGTGGATGCTGCACATTGGTGGTGGTGGAGGGGAGTCCCCATCACCTGTAAAGTGCTTTGAGTGGAGTGTCCAGAAAAGCGCTATATAAGTGTAAGCAATTATTAATTATTATTATGTCTGACAAACTTGGCTATCTCATTTCTTATATGCACATCTTTCCAGTTCTCTCTGAACACTCCAGCACCTCCAGTGCTGTCACACACACCAGTACTGTCCTTACGCATCTTATGGAGCTCATCTGCATGTCATCTTACTTCAGCAGGGTTCAGGTTTGAATGGGGGAGGAGCGGATCACAAAGCAGCAAGGCGTCACACACCACACTTCCACATTTGGCAGACCAGGGGACACCCTTGCTTGGCCTGTCTGCGCCTGTCTCCAAGGTGCTGTGGTCCTCGCAGGGCTCTGGGGACCTGCTCTCTGCTACTGCTTGGGCACTGCGGGCAGGAACCCACGTGCAGGAACTCTGATCCGGACCATCATGGTGAGAACATGAGAGGCTCGCTGGGCCCCCCAAGAGCTGAGCGGGTCTGACATCTTCTCCAGCTGCTGTTCTAAGAAGCCCATAGTTTTGCCTGTTCCAGACACCCACATCTCTTTGTTTAACTTGTTTCCCTGTTCTCCAGCCCAGATGAAGCCCTTTGTAGTTTCCAGTTGTGATGTCACTGAGTGATAAACAGTCCCTGGATCTCTTCAACTGAGGAGATTTATCTCAGGAGATGATGTCGGTATAGAGATATAATCGATATATAATGATCCCTGAGGCAGCTCTTCTCTGAGCTCTGTCTAGGGTGATAATAACCATATTTTCTGCCCTTTTTTTTAAATGTGTCCCTGCCATCCTGCTCCAGTCATGTTTCAGAAACTGCTATGATATCACGGTTTCCTGTTAATGCATTTTATTCTTCAGGTGTCTAGTCCAAAGCTATAAGCATTTCAGAATGGATGTGGTGTTTTCCATTTGTTCTCTATGTTACTCTGGACTTTCCTCTGCTGAGTTTGTCAGTGCACATGTGTGTGTGTCAGTGAAAGTCTGAATGTGCTCATGTGTGTCAGTGAACATGTTAGTACATGTGTGAGTGTGCCAGTGAGAGTCTGAATTGGCTCGTGTGTTTTAGTGAAGACGTCAGTGCACGTGTGAGTCTGAATCTGCTCATGTGTGTGTCACTGCGAGTCTAAATGTGCTCATGTGTGTGTCAGTGCACGTGTGTGTGTCACTGCAAGTCTGAATGTGCTCATGTGTGTGTCACTGCGAGTCTGAATGTGCTCATGTGTGTGTCAGTGCACGTGTGAGTGGCAGTGTGCCACTGTGTATGTTTTTTCCTCCAGAGAAACTGTAACAAAGATCAGTCTGTCCACACACTCCCTCCTCTGCACTATCAGTACGGAAGTGTGCAGCTGATACAGACACGTGTTTGAACACACAAGCATACATCCGCCCACACTGATGGGGGGAGCAAGGGAGAGGGAGAGACAGAGGAAAGCAGGAAAAGAGATCAAGAGGGGGGAGGGGCAGTTATACACACCCACCCACGCATAACCAGGAAAAAGAAGGTTCACTCGCAGACACAGCACACTGCGCTCAGGCATACTTCATCTCAACGCATCACAGGAACAGCGCCGCGCCGACTGTACAAGCCATCCCTAAACATCATCTCTACCAGGAAGCAGACAACACAGTGCTCTACCTCTGCTTTGAAATAATTTCAACCTATCTGTCCTATTCTGCCACCAGCATCTTGGTATCTCTGACAGAGGAAGTCTCGGTTTCCTACAAACCACAGGCACTTCAAGACAAAAACACGGCCTCGTTTCCAGTGCTGAGGTCCTCACTACAGCACTATGGGACATTATAAAACACCATCTGTTAAGAACATTATACTTCTCTGTAAAGGATCAGCTACATTATTTAGAAATGAGAAAGTCAGAAATCCCCCTCTATGCCAGACAGCACTGCACTGCTCCAGACACTCAAGCAGACCTGTTCTAACCCCGGACAATCCCACCATGTCCCCAAGAGCACTCAGTTTGTCATCTGTCACTGCTGAAGACCATATATTCTCTACCCCCCCTCTACAGGCAATAACAGATGCATAGACACAGCACTTCTTTCGCCAGCAGATACTCCAGCCTGTTACACACACCACACACAGGAGCAGCCCCGCTTCCCAACCACTCAGCCGCCATCCTGCACCAGCAGCCCAGCCCTGCAAACCAGGGGGACGTCAGAACCTCCTTCGCCTGCAGGGAGGCCAGGAGGCTGCACTGTAGAACCCAGAGAGAGCTCAGTCAGGACCCTGGTTTTAACAAACAGTGAGAGGATGTTTAATGACCAAGTAGTCAGGACCTCAGTTTAACATGTCATCTCCTGTGGCAAAGTGTCCCCGGTCAGCACAATGGGACGAGCCTGAGCTGCTGTGCAGTCATGCCAGTGGACAGTGTCAATTTATTTTTGTTCTTCAGCCCACAGCCCTGTCACTCCTCTGTCTCACTTCCTCTCCCCAGGAGTTTCGCTCTGAGAGAGCTCTCCACGGGGGTGGGGGTGTGAGTGTGTCAGCAATAGTTGAAGGTTTAACCACCCCACTCTGGCCTGTGCACATTTCCACCGCAGATCTTGCACTTCTTAAACAATTCAGATCTGTCTGAAGTGGGAGAAGCTGACCCCCGGGGGGGGAGAAGCTGTTCTCGCTAGTTCAAGACTTGGAGCTTGAAACCTCAGCATGTCGTTTCCAGGGTGCTGCTTTCGCTTCCTGTATCACTCGCAGTCGTTTTCTCACACAGCCGTCTCTCTGTTGCTCTCCCTTCTTCCTGCCACACTTCCTCTCCACAGCGCTGAGTCTTTGTCCCTGCCGCACTCTGGCAGTGCACAGTACACACTCACAGCACACACCTCACACTGTCACAGTGCAACTCTCACACTCACAGCACACATCTCGCATTCTGGCAGTGCACCGCGCACACTCAGAGCACACACCTCAAACTCGCAGCGCACCTCGCACACCTTACACTGTCACAGTGCACCTCGCACACTCATAGCACACACCTCACACTGTCACAGTGCACCTCGCACACTCATAGCACACATCTCACACTCTCGCAGTGCACCGCGCACACCTCACACTGTCACAGTGCACCTCACACTCTCGCAGTGCTCCTCGCACACACCTCACACTGTCACAGTGCACCTCGCACACTCATAGCACACACCTCACACTGTCACAGTGCACCTCGCATACTCACAGCACATCTCACACTCTCACAGTGCACCTCTGACACTCAGAGCGCACACCTCACACTGCACCTCACACACTGTCACAGTGCATACCAGACACACCTCACACTGTCACAGTGCACCTCACACACTCACAACATACATCTCGCATTCTGGCAGTGCACCTCACACTCTCACAGTGCACCGAGCACACTCAGCACACTCCGACAGCGCACCTCACACACTCATAGCGCACACCTCACACTCTGACAGTGCACACCTCACACACTTGCAGCGCACACCTCACACACTTGCAGCGCACCAGGCACACCTCACTCTCACAGTGCAAACCACACACTTTCAAAGTGCACCTTGAACATTCACAGTGCATAACTCACACTTACAGAGCACACCTCGCACTGTCACAGCATAGATCTCACTCTCAGTCTACATCTCAAGCATTTCTGCATACAGCATGCATCTCACTCTCGCTTGGGCAACTCACACTCACACAATATATATCTCACACTCCGCTCTGGGGGGCAGCTGAGCTGGAAAAGTAGCCCTGCAGACAGAGACTGGGTCACAGCTACTGTGTTCTGTGTGGACATCTGCTCAATCGGCTCTGCTCTACTACTGTCCCCTTGTAGCCCGGCGGTTCATAAAATAAAGCTTCCTCTCCTGTCTTCCTTTGACTGCTGCAGCAAGGGCCTGCATCGGCTGCACCACGGAGCAGCCTGAGTTTATAAACAGTGCTGGGCTCCCTGCCAGGGCCTACACTCTGGCCTGCTCTCAGCAGCACTTCACCGCAGAGAGAGGGGGAAGACAGATGAGCACTGCTCTGTACCCACAGCCTCTGTTCTGACTGCAAGAATTAACAGCACAATTCTGCACAGGACTGGACAGCAGAGAACAGTATGGAGAATTATAACATCCTGTTAAAATTAGGCAATGGTGAAGGGAAGAGGAAGTGGCTGGACGAGGTTTGTGGATGAAGAAGAGAGACGCATCCAAACAAGAATGACAGGCTGAATCACCTCCTCTCAATTACAACATTTCTAATGTCTTTATCATAGACAGTGCAATGCACTGCAGTGGGTTACAGTACAATAGTGTCCAATACATCAGTATGTTTCAATACTATGCAACAAATTAGAGTGCTGCACAGAATAGTTCTGGCCACTGTAGAGTAATACATATAGTGCCTTACAGCACAAAACAGTGAAGTTAAGAGGGAGAGAGAGGGACTGTGGCGGCAGTAATGGGATTGATGGGTAAATCAAGCCTCTCAATCCAATAACACTTAATTAAATCTGGTGGAGAATGAGCTATGAGCCAAAGTTACTCTCGCACTAACACTAACATGTTGTTACAGCACATAGACACTGATATAGCACATAGACACACTATAACAGCATACTGACATGGTGTTACAGCCCATAGACTGGCACACCGATAAAGCACACACACGCTGTTACAGCACACACACAGTCACAGCCGTGCTGTGACGGCACACACAGTCACAGACTCACTGTTACATAGCGCACTGACACTGCCAAGCTGTGACAGTGTACACAGTCACTGACGCGCTGTGACAACGCACACACTGACATGCTGTTACAGCACACTGAGACTCTTCTCTCTTCCAGGTTTCTGCCAAACTCTCTTTCTCTCCCTTTCCACATTCTCTCACAGCTTACCCAGACATGAGGACTATCTGTGTTGTTAACTGATAGTTTGTATTGATTTTTTAAACTCCAGCTTAAGTTAGGTTTGTTTCTCCGGCGTCCTGAATTGTTTTCAATATCAGTTTTTCATCCATTGAACTGAGATAAACCCCTTAAGGGTCTCAGTGGTAACGAAGGTTGCTAAGCAACACAAATCTCCCCAACATGTCCTCCAAAGTTGTACGAGGCTAAGCAAGAATAGAGCTAAATTGGAAGACCGAGGTAAGGACAAAGAAAAGGAGGAAAAAAAAAGAGATGATAATCCCAGATTCTCTCCCAGGTGACTGCATCTGAGCAGAATTCCAGTCTGGAAATCTGTCTCCCTGGAGCAAAGTCCTGAAAATCCCGAGTGGACTGTGTGAGAAAGGCAGATGGGAGATTCGAGGACATGTGTGGAGAGGACAGTGACAGGCACAGTCTGAGCTACAGACAGATCCTGCACACACAGCCCCATGCGGCGTCCTCTGTGTGCACTGTGTGCAGGGGAAGATGGGCTGTGTGCTTGTAACCAGGTATCTGATTAAACAGAAGCTCATGTGTTGTTATAGAGACCCTGGGAACTCAGGCCACGATGACGGAGCATCTACACCGCACTGCCGAGCCCAGTCAGGGAAATGGAAATGGGTCTGAAAAACAGCAGAGCAGACATGCAGGCTTGTGGAAACTGTGACCGTGCAGCAGGCCAACAGGCACTCAAGATTATTATGCCGTTTACAACTAATAATAAGCAGCCACTGATTTCAGAGACCAGGAGTGGTGAAATGCGGCACTGCAGGGGCAGCAGAACCTCAGACTGGCATCTCTGATAGATGATCACTCACTGCACAGAACGCTCATGGAGCTCCGCCTCTGCAGGGCTGCAGTGCCCAGGTCATACACTGAGCCGGCCTGGCTCTCCCTGCCTCCTGTCTGTCACAGCTGAGCTCACAGAGCTGCCGTTACCATGGTTACTCAGCCACAAACGGTTGGAAATGGCGGTGGTGACCTCTGACCCGAAGGGGCTGCGTGTAACTGGCAAAGCAGCAATCAGGAACAGCGAGTGCTCTCGCCACTTCCTGGCATCACAGTGAAACCCGCAGCACAGCCTCAACAGACACGTCTCTCACACACAGTCACACTCTTTACACCTGAACTGCACACACTCACACCCAGGGAACACTCTCTCACACCTGAACTGCACACACTCACACCCAGGGAACACTCTCTCACACCTGAACTGCACACACTCACACCCAGGGAACACTCTCTCACACCTGAACTGCACACACTCACACCCAGGGAACACTCTCTCACACCTGAACTGCACACACTCACACCCAGGGAACACTCTCTCACACCTGAACTGCACACACTCACACCCAGGGAACACTCTCTCACACCTGAACTGCACACACTCACACCCAGGGAACACTCTCTCACACCCAGGGAACACTCTCTCACACCTGAACTGCACACACTCACACCCAGGGAACACTCTCTCACACCTGAACTGCACACACTCACACCAAGGGAACACTCTCTCACACCTGAACTGCACACACTCACACCCAGGGAACACTCTCTCACACCTAAACTGCACACACTCACACCCAGGGAACACTCTCTCACACCTGAACTGCACACACTCACACCCAGGGAACACTCTCTCACACCTGAACTGCACACACTCACACCCAGGGAACACTCTCTCACACCTGAACTGCACACACTCACACCCAGGGAACACTCTCTCACACCTGAACTGCACACACTCACACCCAGGGAACACTCTCTCACACCTAGGGAACACTCTCTCACACCTGAACTGCACACACTCACACCCAGGGAACACTCTCTCACACCTGAACTGCACACACTCACACCCAGGGAACACTCTCTCACACCTGAACTGCACACACTCACACCAAGGGAACACTCTCTCACACCTGAACTGCATACACTCACACCCAGGGAACACTCTCTCACACCTGAACTGCACACACTCACACCCAGGGAACACTCTCTCACACCTGAACTGCACACACTCACACCCAGGGAACACTCTCTCACACCTGAACTGCACACACTCACACCCAGGGAACACTCTCTCACACCTGAACTGCACACACTCACACCCAGGGAACACTCTCTCACACCTGAACTGCACACACTCACACCCAGGGAACACTCTCTCACACCCAGGGAACACTCTCTCACACCTGAACTGCACACACTCACACCCAGGGAACACTCTCTCACACCTGAACTGCACACACTCACACCAAGGGAACACTCTCTCACACCTGAACTGCACACACTCACACCCAGGGAACACTCTCTCACACCTAAACTGCACACACTCACACCCAGGGAACACTCTCTCACACCTGAACTGCACACACTCACACCCAGGGAACACTCTCTCACACCTGAACTGCACACACTCACACCCAGGGAACACTCTCTCACACCTGAACTGCACACACTCACACCCAGGGAACACTCTCTCACACCTAGGGAACACTCTCTCACACCTGAACTGCACACTCACACCCAGGGAACACTCTCTCACACCTGAACTGCACACACTCACACCCAGGGAACACTCTCTCACACCTGAACTGCACACACTCACACCAAGGGAACACTCTCTCACACCTGAACTGCATACACTCACACCCAGGGAACACTCTCTCACACAGTCACACTCTTTACACCTAAACAAAAAATATTTTTCTACACAGTACTGTACACTTCTGGAAACAAACCATATAAAATTAAGAAAAAGAGTGGTTCCTGTGATTTTACTGGAAGCTTTAATAGGCCACACACAATTCATCCCACCCAGCAGAAGCACACAGCACACAGGCCTCACCCTGTTGGGACGCAGCAGGTCATCAACTAGAGGGCACGGCCAGGCGAAGTTGCTTCAGATATCAACTGTTCAGCAAAAGAAGGGTTTGTGAACAGGCCTGTGCTCAGACAGAGGAGCTGACTCTCCCCCTGTGAACAGGCCCGTTGCTGTGAGATGATTACAACAGTGGCCTGGCTAAACCCTGTCTCTCAGTCTAGCCTCGTTACAGAAGTATTTCACTTCCAGAAAGATTATCAATAAACCCAACACAAATGGCTCCTTCAGTACCAAGAGGCAAGCACAGACCCAAGGACACTGTCAAAATTAGGAACATGTGAACATGAGACTTTCGGCAGGAGATGACATTACACAAAGGATTGTAGGTACTTGGAACAAGGTTCTAAAGACAGCCAGACAAGATCACAGGACAGATGAGCTCCTGCGCAACCAAGAGAGCAACACCTGACCTCTCATCTCCTAGGAGCAGAAAATCTCCTCATTATTGCTATTAGTAGTAGTTTTCTGGTCACTGAGGTCGAGCCTCCCTTTCACTCCTCTCCGGCCTGCCGGCAGTGCCTTATATAAACGTCTATTATCAACCCCGGCTCCGGCCCTCACTGAGGGTTTCCAAAAATAACCCCCTGCAGGCAGCTCTGATTAATGGCACCAGGGTCAGGACAGAATGAGACAGAAAGACAGGGAAGGGAGGAGAAAGGGACAGAGAGAGGAAGAGTCAGTGCTTCTCAGACACAGCGAAAGGAAAACTGACAACAGTCAGTCTTACTGTGAGTCATTCATGCAAAATGGCTACATTTGTCATTCAAATCCTGCTGCCCTCCCTCCCCATAGCCAGCCAGGGACCTAACTGTCCACAGCCCGACCACAGGGAAATTCTGCGCTGCTACTGAATAGAGAAGCAGATCCATCAAAATACGACTACAGACATGCTTGTCAGGACACAGGCACCAAGACCAGGAGCGCGTCACCTCTGACCCTTGAACCCGGTTAGCACCTTTTACAACACGACCAGCCCCAGTCTCTCCCAGGATCATTCTCAAGAACAGCTCCTGCCCCTGCAAAAGGCATACAGACCCAGAGTTTCAGTACAGGCAGGCACTTCATCTCAGGCTCTGCACGACCTCACACAACAGCTTGCACGCTGAATACTGCACAGAAAGGGCACGCAGGACTCACCAATTTTCTGGTTGAAGATCTTGTCGAATGTCAGCTCGTCCCTCTCCTCCAGGTACTTCTGCATGACGCTGCGAATGCTGTTGGACAGAAGGAGGAAGAGAGAACAGGATTAACAGAGCCCCACTCGCAAAGACTCCTAGAACCAGCGCTAAGGCACACAAACAGACAAGCGGCCCAGGGGACTGACACAAGAACACGCCTCACACGTAGCCAAACACCACACTAATGCTGGTCTCTTCTCTCCCAAACGCCTCTCTCCCCTGCTAATCTGCCACATCCCGGTGAGAACATTAACGAAGCACTCCTGTGGGAAGAGGAATCAATTAGCACTCCCTGAGCCTGGGCCCAATTGACTCGTTAACACCAGAGCACGCGCTGACAGAGGCAGCAGGCTGCACACAGAGCAGCTAAAGGAAAGCCATGGCGTGCGGGCTGGCCTCCAGCCATCAGCCAGAGACAAGAAAGTGGACAGCGTGCGTGCCAGACGCTGGGCAGCCCCAGGGCCAGATGACAGGCAGGGAGACGCTGGGCAGGGAGCAGGCCAAACAGACACCAGGCAGGGAGACACTGGGCACGGAGCAGGCCAAACAGACACCGGGCAGGGAGACACCAGGCGGGGAGCAGGCCAAACAGACGCCAGGCAGGGAGACACCGGGCGGGGAGCAGGCCAAACAGACGCCGGGCAGGGAGACACCGGGCGGGGAGCAGGCCAGACAGACGCCGGGCAGGGAGACACCGGGCGGGGAGCAGGCCAGACAGACGCCGGGCAGGGAGACACCGGGCAACCAGAGGGCCAGACGCTGAGGCCAGTCTGCTGCTCTGCAGTATCTGAACTCAAGCTCCCAGAGAACCCTGAAGTAACACTGTGCTGCTCTCCCCCCAGCAGGAGGTGCCATTTCAGGAATGGTCTGCTAGGAGTCACTGGCACCCATCGTTCGCATGTTTCACAGAGAACAAACTGCAGCCTCACGGCGATCCTGGAGTAATAAGAGCAAGACTCCACAAGGAGCAGGAGGCAGCAGCCTCACCCTCCTGGTATCCCCAGCCCTCAAGCCCACCTGAGCTGCTTCTCCCTGCCTGTGTGCGCAGGGATGTGCCACTCTGGGTTAATGCACACTCCCAAGTCCAGGTGCACAGCAGTCCGATCCACTCCAGGTTTTACAGGGAGTGGAGAGCTGATGAATAAGCAGTGCTGACAAAGCAGTTAACCAAATATATACAGTATATTCTTCTTTCACTCCACATTCCCTTCTATACAAATGTATGCAAAACAAGGTTACATATTCACAGTTGGAAGAACCTGTTGTCGGCTTTGAGAGAAGCCTGCAGTTCCCAGTGAAAACTCTACAGCTCAGGCACTTAGACACCCCAATTAAAACGCCAACCAACAGTTTCAGGCAACTGCAGCACTGAAACAAACAGTGGCAAGAGTTGTGCACTGAGGCAAAAAGCAGTAATTCCAGAGGTGACTGAACCCACCACAGCCGGCAGACGGGAGAGCTTCCCAATGAGCTGGGCGCCCGCAGGACGCCTGTTCCCCGGCAGCACCTGCGCCACACACAGTCCCTTCAGGGCATGTCTGCAACTCTAAACAACGGTAAGGGGGCGCAAACAGAGGACACTTCTTTAGACCAAGAGTGGTGGATGTCTGAATCAGAATGTCCAGCCATGCTGTAGAAGCCAACACTGAGGGGCCCTTCAAGAACAGCTGGACTGAAGTGTGGGATAGATGAGTGACTGAGCAGCCACACTAGTGAGACCAGAATGTGCTGAAGGGCCACTGCCACAACCCTGAGCTATGTGGCCAGCCGAGACCTGCAGCACAAGGCCCATGAGAGAGCACGCCTCAGCATCGAGCACAGCTCTGACTGGGACAGGAGGGCAGGAAGAAAGCGGTAAAAGCTGTAGATGCAGTCTGAGCTACATTTAATGTTTTCATCACTCTGAATTTAGCTGTTTACCATTTACCAAGACCTGTGTTGCTCTGTGCCGTGTGTGTAGTGCGCCGCAATGCCTGTGCTGCTCTGTGCTGCGTGTGTAGTGTGCTGTGATGTCCGTGTTGCTCTGTGCTGCGTGTGTAGTGTGCTGTGATGCCCGTGTTGCTCTGTGCTGCGTGTGTAGCGTGCTGTGATGCCCGTGTTGCTCTGTGCTGCGTGTGTAGCGTGCTGTGATGCCCGTGTTGCTCTGTGCTGCGTGTGTAGCGTGCTGTGATGCCCGTGTTGCTCTGTGCTGCGTGTGTAGCGTGCTGTGATGCCCGTGTTGCTCTGTGCTGCGTGTAGCGTGCTGTGATGCCCGTGTTGCTCTGTGCAGTTTGTATACTGCTTTATGGTAACTATATCGTACTGTCATTAGTGTAGTAAGTGTGGTATGATAACTACATTGTGCCTGCATTAGGACTGTGATAAATGGCAATGAGAGACCTAGAGACTCTACACACAGACCCATCACTGTGTGTCTGGTCGCCCCCCCCCCAGACCGCACTTATGCGTGTGGCAGGTGGAGACGATTATTCTCTGACACCCTGACTGCTAATGAGAGACTGCTGAGAGAGGTGCTGGTCACACAGAGATTGGTAGTCTGCAGCAGTGTAGCACACAAACCCTTACAAAGCAGAGCTGCCAAATCAGCATTGCTGCTCTGACTTGGGCAGCCAGGAAGGGATTCAAAGCCACAACAGTGTGCACACAGTGAAATGCACTACCACTCCCATGTGCCCACTATTAACAGGTTAATGCAGTTATGCCAACAAGTGCATTTCACACCAACCAGCTCGGAAACTGCCCCCTCGTGCTCTCTCTCTCTCCGTCTCTCTCCCAGCTCATACACTCGGACACCACCCCCTCGTGCTCTCTCTCCCCCAGGTCGGACACTCGGACAATGCCCCCTAGTGCTCTCTCTCTCTCCCCCAGGTCGGACACTCGGACGCCTCCCCCTCGTGCTCTCTCTCTCCCCCCCAGGTCGGACACTCGGACGCCTCCCCCTCGTGCTCTCTCTCTCTCCCCCAGGTCGGACACTCGGACGCCTCCCCCTCGTGCTCTCTTTCTCTCCCCCAGGTCGGACACTCGGACGCCTCCCCCTCGTGCTCTCTCTCTCTCTCCCCCAGGTCGGACACTCGGACGCCTCCCCCTCGTGCTCTCTTTCTCTCCCCCAGGTCGGACACTCGGACGCCTCCCCCTCGTGCTCTCTCTCTCTCCCCCAGGTCGGACACTCGGACGCCTCCCCCTCGTGCTCTCTCTCTCTCCCCCAGGTCGGACACTCGGACGCCTCCCCCTCGTGCGCTCTCTCTCTCCCCCAGGTCGGACACTCGGACGCCTCCCCCTCGTGCTCTCTCTCTCTCCCCCAGGTCAGACACTCGGACGCCTCCCCCTCGTGCGCTCTCTCTCTCCCCCAGGTCGGACACTCGGACGCCTCCCCCTCGTGCTCTCTTTCTCTCCCCCAGGTCGGACACTCGGACGCCTCCCCCTCGTGCTCTCTCTCTCTCCCCCAGGTCGGACACTCGGACGCCTCCCCCTCGTGCTCTCTCTCTCTCCCCCAGGTCAGACACTCGGACGCCTCCCCCTCGTGCTCTCTCTCTCTCCCCCAGGTCGGACACTCGGACGCCTCCCCCTCGTGCTCTCTCTCTCTCCCCCAGGTTGGACACTCGGACACCGCCCCCTCACGCTCCCTCTCTCTCCCCCAGGTCGGACACACTGGAGTTGTAACCTTACAGGAGGTACTGTACCCCAGTACCGTATAGCCCCCCAGCAGCCATCCTTCTGATTCGGGGAGCAGACAGGGGTCTGGCCAGATGAACCACTTGGCTTGAGATCAGTCTTTACTATCTAATAGCTGTAAAAAAGATATTCCCTATGCAAACTCAATTAAAAACAGCCCCTCCTTGTAATGAGGCTCTGCTTATCTGTAGAGAGCAATAAATCTCTCTTTTAATTTCACACACAGCCAGAGGCCCTCAATAAAGCCCAGAGTCACCAGTAAGGCTGTCAGCTGTACTGGGGCTGCGCTGCAAGCTGACACCAACTCAGAGAGACACATGCTGCTCCAGGACCAGTCTCTCCCTCTCCTGCCTGACACGTCCATTTATCGAAAGCAACTTCCTCACAGACCCGTTATACAGCTACCTCTGCTGGAGCCTTTCTGGGGCCTTGAAGGGAACTGCAGCTGTGCCCCGCCCCTGATATGAACCCGTGACCAGATCACCGACCACTCGCACTCCTCCACACTGCTGCGTCCTCTCCCTCAGCCTCTTCCTCCTGTCCCTTGCCTCTCCCACGCTCCTCCCCTCCTTATCTCCCACTCCCTCACCTAGTTTGTCAATGTCTCACCTAGCTGTCAGTGGCTCGCCCGTGGCCAGTGAGAATGTCACAGCGCCGCGCTACTTCAGCCAGCTCACAACAAAGCCTTTTTGCTAAAACCGCCTTTGCAGTATTTTTGAAGCTTCTATTTATATGAATGCTTTGGGGTTTCTCCAGCCCACAGTCTGCCCTCTCAGGTGGATTACAGCATGATAGCCAATTCTGGGATCAGATTTTTTCTATAGAAACATTATCTACAAATCCTGACTAAAGACAAAATACTAGCAGATGTTCTTCCCGAGTCTGAGAGCTGTATATCTGATACAGCTTAATCATGTGTTATAAGGCCAGGATTCAGCAGCTTCCCAGATGATCCTGGATTACAAACTGCTGTGCAACAGTAACAATGTCCACAGCTGTGGCCGCAGCCGACAGCATGATGCTCCCCGACTACCACCCCGAGCTCCCCAGCACAGCTGACAGGCCCAACACCAGACCCCGCTGGGGTAACGGCCCAGTGCCTGCTCACCTTCACAGCCAGGCAAAGATAACTCTCTGTTTCAGAACCAGGAGCCCAGCCCATAAGGACTATTTCAGGACCAGGAGCCCAGCCCAGCCCATACAGACTGTTCGGGATGTTCGGGACTTTGCGATGACCACACAAAGCCATGTCACTCCTCAGCGAAGTCCACACTAGAGCTTCAGTAGCTACAGCCCAGCAAAGGCCTGCAGCACACTGAGGCATCGGAGACGGGGCCAACGTACTCCTCGATCTCGAGACCCCTTTTCCCTCAGCACTCTTCACACAGACCTGCCAACACCCCCTCCGGGGCGCTCGGACCGACACGCATCCACACCTTCGCCCCTCAGGTCACCCAGAGTGTAAAACACACATCTACACCTCCACAGCTTTCCCCCTCGGGCACCACTCGCCAAGAGCCCTGGCTGGAAGAATTAATCAAATCAACAAACTAAACATTTAAAAGTCATTGTGCCTGCTTTACAGTTAGAGTGCTATGAGCAAAGCTACTGCTGCAGAAACTGAGAATTCACTTCCTCTTAACCCGCAGAGATTGTCCTCAAGCAGGCACAGCTCCCCACGGGCTCCAACCAGGAGAGGTGCAAGGAGAGGGGCAGGGAGAGAAAGAGAGGGGCAGGGAGAAGGAGAGGAGCAGGGGCAGGGAGAGAGAGAGAGGGGCAGGGAGAAGGAGAAGGAGAGGAGCAGGGGCAGGGAGAGAGAGAGGGGCAGGGAGAAGGAGAGGGGCAGTGAGAGGGGCAGGGAGGAGAAGGAGAGGGAGAGGAGCAGGGACAAGGGGAGAGAGAGGGGCAGTGAGGGGCAGGGAGAAGGAGAAGGAGAGGGAGAGGGGCAGGGAGAGAAAGAGAGGGGCAAGGGCAGAGAGAAGGGTCAGGGGGAGAGAGAGCGGCAGTGAGAGGGGCAGGGAGAAGGAGAAGGACAGGGGCATGGAGAGGGGCAGTGAGAGGGCAGGGAGAAGGAGAGGGGCAGGGAGAGGGAGATTGAAAAGGAGTGGGGCAGGGAGAGGGCAGGGAGAGGGGCAGTGAGAGGGGCAGGGAGAAGGAGAAGGAGAGGGAGAGGGGCAGGGAGAAGGAGAAGGAGAGGGAGAGGGGCAGTGAGAGGGCAGGGAGAAGGAGAAGGACAGGGAGAGGGAGAGGGGCAGGGAGAAGGAGAAGGAGAGGGGCAGGGAGAGAGAGGGGCAGTGAGAGGGCAGGGAGAAGGAGAGGGGCAGGGAGAGGGAGAGGGGCAGGGAGAAGGAGAAGGAGAGGGGCAGTGAGAGGGAGAAGGAGAGGGAGAGGGGCAGGGAGAGAGAGGGGCAGTGAGAGGGCAGGGAGAAGGAGAGGGGCAGGGAGAGGGAGAGGGGGATTGAAAAGGAGTGGGGCAGGGAGAGGGGCATTGAAAAGGAGAGGGGCAGGGAGAGGGCAGGGAGAGGGAGAGGGGCAGTGAAAAGGAGAGGGGCAGGGAGAGGGCAGGGAGAGGGAGAGGGGCAGTGAAAAGGAGAGGGCAGGGAGAAGGACAGGGCTACATCTGAGTAGCACACAGCAAGAACTCATTAACATTCACAGCACCGTGCCACAGACACACAGGTCGCAGGGAGCTGGCTTCATGCTCCACAGGAAATCGATGTGGAGTTCTGTCCGACAGACGCTCCGTCACATTCAGCTGTGTTCACGTATTAAAAAGGAGTCTGGGAGCCTCCAGGGGTCGGACCTGCGGCCCGACTCACACAAACTCAAAAAAATCAGCACGTCAGATGGGTGGAGCGAGCCTGGGTCACAGGCGATGGGACCGGGTCGCCAAACGGGTCCTAATGTCCACTGGTTGTCCTGGTAACCAGGCAACAGGGTAACTGGAGTCGTTCATCCCTGCAACCCCCCCAATTCTCCTCTTCTTCCTCCCCTCTCCTCTCTCCACTTCCTCCCCTCTCCTCTCTCCCTCTTCCTCCCCTCTCCCCTCTCCTCTTCCTCCTCTCCCCCCTCTTCCTCATCCCCTCCTCCTCCTCTCCTCTCTCCTCTTCCTCCTCCCTCCAATCCTCTTCCTTCCCTCTCCTCTTTCTCCTCTCCCCCAATCCTCTTCCTCCTCTCCCCTTCTTCCTCCTCCTCCTCTCTCCTCTTCCTCCTCTCCCCTTCTCTCCCCCCTCCTCTTCCTCCTCCCTCCAATCCTCTTCCTCCTCCCTCCAATCCTCTTCCTTCCCTCTCCTCTTCCTCCTCTCCCCCAATCCTCTTCCTCCTCTCTTCCCTCCTCTTCCTTCCCTCTCCTCTTCCTCCTCTCTCCCCTCCTCTCCCCCCCATCCTCCTCTCCCTGCTTTCTCCTCTCCCCCCTCTTCCTCCTCCTCCTCTCTCCCCCCCATCCTCCTCTCACCCTCCATCCTCCCCCTGCTTTCTCCTCTCCCCCCATCCTTCCCCCTCTTCCTCCTCTCTCCCCCTCAGTCCTCCCTCCTCTTCCTCCTCACCTCCCCTTCCTCCTCTCCCCCCATCCTTCCCCCTCTTCCTCCTCTCTCCCCCTCAGTCCTCCCTCCTCTTCCTCCTCACCTCCCCTTCCTCCTCTCCCCCCAGTCCTCCCTCCTCTTCTTCCTCCCTCCATCCTCTTCCTCCCCCCTCCATCCTCCCTCCTCTTCCTCCCCTCCCCCTCCGTCCTCCCTCCTCTTCCCATACTCCCCCTCCTCTTCCCCTCCGTCCTCTTCCTCATCTCCCCCATCCTCCCTCCTCTCCCCCCCCCTCTCTGACAGCGGGTGCAGGCAGGGCGCTGTGCGCAGCGGTGCGGTACCTGGGCTCGGGCAGGATGATCTTCTTGCTGGCCCGGGCGGCGGGAGTGGACTTGCTCTTCTCCATCGCCATCAGATAGCTGACATCGGCGAGCACGGCCTCCAGGTCCGCCATTTTCACTTCCTCGTGCGCGACGCCGCCACCGAGGACACAGAAAAGCGCAGGTCCGGTGGTCCGGCGGTCCAGGAGCGATCAGTCACGACGGGTCGGGGGCTCAGCGTCCGGACCGGCGGATCCGTTAGAGCCCTCGAGCGACGGTGCCGTTCTGCCGTTAGCTTTCAAACCGCGCCGCCCGTCTCGAGCCCACGCATCGCGACCGGTCCTCCCTCACGAGCCGGGTCTCCGGACCGAACCCGCTGCGGGTCCCGGCCCGTGCAGGGGCGTCCAGGTGCGCGTGCCGAGGCTCGGTCTCCCCGAAAGGAGTCGGTGCTGCAGCTCGATACTGCGCGCGCCCTCCCCCCAGGCCGGCAGACGAACCTCCTCGAGCCGCTTCCTCAGCGCTAGCTGTCAAAAGTCGCGCGACCGGGGGGTTGGGTTGGGTTCGGTCCGGTCCCGTCCGCCAGAGAGCGACCTTGCAGGGCGGCAGTCCGCAAGACACGACCCTCCCCCTGTCTGTCCTCTTGCGCGACAAAAAAAAAACGTTTTTTTAGAAAAGAGAAGCACAGTCCCGGAAAATAAATGCTCGCGTCCGTGTAGCTTCCCCTTCCCGCAACAAAGACCGATCGCAAACAAGCAAGCAAATAAACAATCAGCGCGCTGAAGCCTGACCCCGCGCTGTTTACAGGCAGAAAGCAGGACGCGTTTGCTTCTCTGCTTGCAGCTCCCCGCTGCACGGAAGGACAGGCGGTGCAGGACTATAAATAACCCGCCGCGCAGCCCCCTCTGCCGCTGCCCCGTCCGGCACTGCGGTCCCCAGCCGAGCCGAGCCGAACCGAGCCGGACCGGACCCCCTGCCCGCCGCGCACCCGGCTGGACCGGCTCCCGTCTCTTCAGTGCCTGCGGAGCGGGCGGTCTCTCCTCCGGCCTGACTTCTCCGAGGAGGAAGGGCTTGTCTTGTTTTCAGGGAGCCCCGCTATTGCGAAACGCCGTCATGGCTCGCGCTTCCTGCCGCCTGCGAGCTTCGCCGAAACTGCGCGCGGCCCGGCCGCCGCTCCCGTGCAGGGGGACAGCGCGCGGGCGGGCGGCTCGCGGTCCTCCGAGGTCTGCTGTGCCTCGAGCTCCCTGCGCGCTCAGCATCCGCGCCCGGATCGTCTTGCGCTCGTCTCGCGCTGCGCTTGGTCCCGGCGCCAGCCCTCGGCTACGGCTCCTCCGAGAAGACCTGTCCCCTTTCTCCGAAGGCAAAAAGGTGGCTTTGGCGTGTCCTGTCGACGAAACGCTCACGACCAACAGTCCGTCCTTCCCGGTGCCGAGCAGACTTCTTGTTCAGCCTGCAAAGCTCAGCGACCGACTTCCTCCCAGCTCTCCGCCAGCCGCCTGCGAAACCCGGAGCCGGAACACCAGCGCCGGGAGCTGGATTCTGAGCCCCGCGCTGCTACTGTAATTACAGCAGTAGCCGGGCACACGGGTTTGTGGCACAGACGCCCGCAGCTTTCACCTCCTACTGCGCCTGTAGTCGTGCACGGCCTGCCTAGATGTCGCGGTACTGCCGCTGCCACAGTCTGCATCAGGACCTGCAGGAGGCTCCAGGCAGAGCTGTCGGTCTGAGTGACCAGCAGGCAGAGTGGAGCTCTGACATAGGCACACAGACAAACAGCAAAGTGCAGGAGGGGGAAGGGAGGACTCCAGGCCAGACTCCAGGCCAGAGCAGGACTATCAGCAGCCTGTTCTTCAGCCCCACAGTGAGACAACACAGACACACCTGTCCCCCTGCACACCTGGAGAGTATCTACTGTACACACTGCACACCTGGAATGTATCTACTGTACACACTGACACCTGGATTCTGTATACAGTACACACTGACACCTGGAGAGCATCTACTGTACACACTGACACCTGGATTCTATATACTGCAAACCTGGAGTGTATTGAGTATACACACTGCACACCTAGAGAGCATCTACTGTACACACTGACACCTGGATTCTATATACTGTACACACTGCACACCTGTAGAGCACCTACTGTACACACTGACACCTGGATTCTGTATACAGTACACACTGACACCTGGAGAGCATCTACTGTACACACTGACACCTGGAGTGTGTATACTGTACACATTGCACACCTGGAGTGCATCTACTGTACACACTGACACCTGGATTCTGTATACAGTACACACTGACACCTGGAGAGCATCTACTGTACACACTGACACCTGGACTCTGTATACTGCAAACCTGGAGTGTATTGAGTATACACACTGCACACCTAGAGAGCATCTACTGTACACACTGTACACCTGGATTCTATATACTGTACACACTGCACACCTGTAGAGCACCTACTGTACACACTGACACCTGGATTCTATATACTGTACACACTGCACACCTGTAGAGCACCTGCTGTACACACTGACACCTGGATTCTATATATTGTACACACTGAACACCTGTAGAGCATCTACTGTACACACTGACACCTGGATTCTGTATATTGCACACCTGGAGTGTATTGAGTATACACACTGACACCTAGAGAGCATCTACTGCACACACTGACACCTGGATTCTATATACTGTACACACTGCACACCTGGAGAGCACCTACTGTACACACTGACACCTGGATTCTATATACTGTACACAGTGCACACCTGAAGAGCATCTACTGTACACACTGACACCTGGATTCTATCTACTGTACACACTGCGCACCTGGATTCTGTATAATGCACACCTGGAGTGTATCGAGTATACACACTGACACCTAGAGAGCATCTACTGTACACACTGACACCTGGATTCTATATACTGTACAGACTGCACACCTGGAGTGTATCTAGTGTACACACTGCACACCTGGAGAGCACCTACTGTACACACTGACATCTTGATTCTATATACTGTACACAGTGCACACCTGGATTCTATTTATTGTACACACTGCACACCTGGAGAACATCTACTGAACACACTGCACACCTGGATCCTATACTGTACACACTGCACACCTGTAGAGTATCTACTGTACACACTGACACCTGGATTCTGTTTACTGTACACACTGACACCTGGGTAGTATCTACTGTAGTTTCTTCCAATAATCTAATAATCTTAGCTAATAATAATCAGAATAGCTTCCGATTCTGGTTCTCTTTCTATTCTCATTCTGAACTTCAGTCGAAACTGAAAAACGTTGGGGGTGATACATGTTTCAGGCATGACATTCAACCCACATGTGCTGCATATTGTCAAAACATCTTTCTTTCACCTCAGAAATATCACTAGACTATGGCCTATGTTATCACTAACTGTGGCTGAAAAGCTGACCAACACATTTGTCTTCTCCCGATTTGACTACTGTAATGCTCTACTTGCTGGGGTTTCTAAATCCACATTGAACAAACTCCAGGATGTCCAAAATTCGGCAGCCAGAATCCTGACCAGGTCTAGTGCAAGTGATCATATTACTCCTATCCTGGAGTCCTTGCACTGGATTCCTGTCAAGTTTCGTGTCAACTTCAAAATCCTCCTGCTCACCTATAATGCTCTGCATGGCTTGGCACCTCAATACCTGTCTGAGCTACTATCACCCTACTCCCCACCTCACAACCTTCACTCTTCTAATTCTGGTTTTCTGTAATAATAATAATAATATTGTGTGAGTGTTTGTTTGAGAACAGCGTGGAGAGAGTGTGAGTATGTAAGTGTATGAGTGTGAGTATTTAACTGTGTGTGTGAGAGTTTATGAATGTAATAATAATAATTGGTTACACTTATATTGCACTTTGCTGGACTCCACACTGACAGCTGTTTACAGGTACTGGGGATTCCCTTCCATCAGTGTGAAGCCCCCCCTGGATGATGCAACAGCAGCCAGAGTGCGCCAGTTATGTGTCACGCCCTCTGCAGCCAGAGGGCGCTCCTTCTCTGTCCTGTCCCTGGTTTCCGGTCTGCTGTCCTTCCGGTCCCTCTCCTTCCCTTGGGCTATATATTTCCGGGGCTTGCACTCTATCCTCGCTCAGCATTGACGTTCGGATGTCCTGAGACCCGCCTAGCACCAGGGCGCCCCACGTCCGCTCCCTGAGGGCATAGGTTTCTATACGGCATTCCTGAACTCTTTGCACTATGAGCCCGGGCCTTTTTCCCGTCTCGCCGCTACGCATATGGGTCTTTTTCCGCTCTCCTGCTCCCCACGGTTAGTCCCTTTGGACGTCCGTGACATTATGTGTGAACTGTGAGCAGCTCTCAGGCAGGAAAGAGTGCACACCAGCACAGAGATACACTGACACAGCCCAGCCTGCTGTATGACCTCAACCAGGCGTACAAATGGGACAGAGACATCCTAGACAGATACCAAACTGCACTGGGCGATGAAGAAATTCAGACACTGTTGGACACATTCCTAAACACTCTGTATCAAACCAACAAATTAGGCATAAACTTGGCCACACAAAAACTAAATCACCTATTTCACATCAAAATCAAAATCTAAGCTAAAAACAACTAAATCAAAAAACTACCAAAAAAACAAAAGCAAAAGAAAAGTGGTTTGATATGGAGTGCACTATCCATAAAAAACATCAGAAATGAAAAGTCTCAAATGAAAAACACAGACAACCACACAACACAGATCTGCGCCTCAGCTACTGTGATACTGTAAAACTTTACAAACACACGCTGTAAAAGAAAAGAAACACATACATAAACAAACAACTTGTAGTAATTGAGGAGTCACTAAATCAGAACTGTTAATGGGAGAAGTGGAACAATTTAAATAAATCAAAACCAGAAGAATTGGCCATCCAAAATGGAACAATCTGGCAAACATACTTTGAAAATCACTGAGCAGGAGCTACTGGACAAACTCCAGGCCCTCAGACCACGCAAAGCCTGTGGCCAAGATGGAGTCAACAATGAGATGCTGAGACACATCAGCCCAAAGTTACAACAAGCCCTGCTCAAACTCCTCAATCTCATCATGACAGCCGGATGTTTCCCCGAGGCCTGGAACCAAGGACTGATCACGCCCATCTATAAGAGATAGACTTGATCCCAAGTCCCACTACCGGGGCATCTGTGTGAACAGTAACCTGGGGAAGGTATTCTGCAGTATCCTGAATACACGAATACTGGCCTTCCTTACCGAACACAATGTCCTGAGCAAGAGTCAGATTGTCTATCAGTGTGTGTAGGGTGTAAATGTGATCAGATGTGCGGTGAACTGGTAAGAAGCCAAACACGTCCACCAAAAAGACAAAGGAAAAATTTTGGCCTGCTTTGTCGATTTCAAAAAAGCTTTTGACTCGATTTGGCATGAAAGATTGTTTTATAAACTACTCCAAAGTGGCACAGGGGCAAAGTGTACAACATAATTAAATCAATGTATTCAGAGAGCAAATGTGCAGTGAAAATTGATTGGAAACAAAAGGACCAAATTCTTCACCCAAGGCCATGGGGTGAGACAGGGCTGCAGCCTGAGTCCAACACTGTTCAATATCTATATCAACGAATTAGGAGGAATGTTGGAACAGTCTGCAGCTCCTGGTCTCACACTACACGACACAGAAATCAAGTTCCTGCTCTATGCAGATGACCTGGTCCTGCTGTCGCCCACAGAACAGGGGCTGCAGCAGAACCTGGCACTGCTGGAGCAGTACTGTCAGACCTGGGCGCTGACAGTCAATCTGGACAAGACCAGAGTTATGGTTTTCCAGAAGAAAGCCAGACCTCAGGGAAACAGGTACAAATTCACACTCAACCACACATCCAGCTACACATATCTCAGGCTCACCATCAGCTCATCTGGGAGTTTTGACCTGGCAGTGAAGGCACTGAGGGAGAAGCCACTCAGGGCTTTCTACGCAATAAGAAGGAGGCTCTTCAACATCAACCCACCAACAAGAATCTGGCTCCAAATATTGTAATCCAACCCATTGTCCTATATGGCAGTGAAGTGTGAGGTCCCCTCATAGACCAGACACTCAATGAGCCAAAACCCCACAGAAACTCTGCACATGGAGATCTGTAGAAACATCCTCCGTGTGCAGAGAAAAACACCTAACAACGGGTGCAGGGCCGAATTAGGCCAGTACCCACTATTGATAAACATACAGAAAAGAGTATTAAAGTATTGGCTACACCTAAAAAACAGCGACCAACATTCCTACCACCACAAAGCCCTGCTGAGCCAAGAGCTGAGCCAAAAACAGAGCCCCCTGAGCCAGCTGGTCCTGAGGCTCACTGACCTGAGCCACACCGACACCAGCCAGTCTCAGGACAGCACTGCTAGAGCACCACAACTCAGACTCAACCACATCACAGCACAGATCAAACAGCAATATCTCACACACTTGGACACACACACACAAACACAACATAAACTCAAAAGCTACAGAACCCTAAACAGACAATACACACTAGAAGAATATTTAACCAAGATAAGAAACAGCAAAAAGAAACAGACCCTGTCGAAGTACAGGCTCAGTGACCATAGCATGGCCATAGAAACTGGGCGACAAAGGCAGACCTGGCTGCCCAGAGAGGACAGGCTGTGCTCCCACTGCCAGTGGGGAAAAATAGAGACAGAGGTGCACTTCCTACTGCACTGTGACAGATATTCTGGGATTAGACAAACATTCTTCCCTAAATTCAGAAGTGTAATCACAGAGTTACCACACCTGCCAGAATCACAACGGGTCCCAATCCTACCGGGAGAGGGAGGAGAGAACTCAGTTGAACTGGCAGCCCAGTATGTGATCTCCTGTCACAGCCTGAGGAACAGTGAGCCTGTCTCCCAATAATGCTCAATATGTTTACAGTATTTGTAAATAATTTATGATATGTCTTTGTTGTAAATGTCTGTAGATTTTATTTTACTTTTATTTTGTTTCGTGTTAATTTTATTATTTTTTCTTGCTTTCACAACACTGATTGTACCCATCGGTCATGCTAATAAAGCACCTTGAATTGTATTTGTTGTAATTGTAATTGTGTGAGAGGTGAGTGAGAGTGTTTGTGACAGTGTTTGTGAGTGAGAGTAGTGTGTAAGAGATGAGCTAGAGTGTGTGTGAGAGTAGTGTGTGTGAGTGGGAGTGTATGAATGTGTGTGAGAGGTGAGTGAGAGTGTGTGTGAGTGGTGAGTGGGAGTGTGTGTGAGAGTTGAGTGAGAGTGTGTACGTCAGTGTGTGTGAGTGAGAGTAGTGTGTGGGAGGTGAGCTAGAGTGTGTGTGAGAGTAGTGTGTGTGAGTGTGGGAGGTGAGTGAGAGTGTGTTCGACAGTGTGTGTGAATGAGAGTAGTGTGTGACAGTGTGTGTGTGAAGGGTGAGTGAGAGTGTGTGTGAGTGGTGGGTGAGAGTGTGTGTGAGAGGTGAGTGAGAGTGTGTGTGTGTGAAAGTAGTGTGTGAGTGTGTGTGTGAAGGGTGAGTGAGAGTGTGTGTGAGTGGTGGGTGAGAGTGTGTGTGAGAGGTGAGTGAGAGTGTGTACGTCAGTGTGTGTGAGTGAGAGTGTGTGTGAGAGGTGAGTGAGAGTGTGTGTGAGTGGTGGGTGAGAGTGTGTGTGAGAGGTGGGTGAGAGTGTGTACGTCAGTGTGTGTGAGTGAGAGTGTGTGTGAGAGGTGAGTGAGAGTGTGTGTGAGAGTAGTGTGTGTGAGTGGTGGGTGAGAGTGTGTGTGAGTGAGAGTGTGTGTGAGAGGTGAGTGAGATGTGTACATAAGTGTGTGTGAGTGAGAGTGTGTGTGAGAGGTGAGTGAGATGTGTACATAAGTGTGTGTGAGTGAGAGTGTATGTGAGTGGTGGGTGAGAGTGTGTGTGAGAGGTGTGTGAGAGTAGTGTGTGTGAGTGGTGGGTGAGAGTGTGTGTGAGAGGTGAGTGAGAGTGTGTACGTCAGTGTGTGTGAGTGAGAGTGTGTGTGAGAGGTGAGTGAGATGTGTACATAAGTGTGTGTGAGTGAGAGTGTGTGTGAGAGGTGAGTGAGAGTGTGTACGTCAGTGTGTGTGAGTGAGAGTGTGTGTGAGAGGTGAGTGAGATGTGTACATAAGTGTGTGTGAGTGAGAGTGTGTGTGAGTTGTGGGTGAGATGTGTACGTCAGTGTGTGTGAGTGAGAGTGTGTGTGAGTGGTGGGTGAGAGTGTGTGTGAGAGGTGAGTGAGAGTGTGTGTGAGTGTGGGAGGTGAGTGACTGACAGCTCCTATCAGAGCCCTCATGATTCAGTGCTGCAGGCTCAGTCTGGCAGGTGTGCTTCCTCTCTCCTGTGCTCACGGTGTGAATCGTGCTGCTCCACAGCGCCTCCTGCCCTCCCAGCGACAGCACTGCACCTCTGCCTGCACCCGGGTGCCTGCAGGAGGGAGAGCCCAGAAGCACAGCAGCGACTGCATCTGCATGTCCCTCTGCTGTGCCTGAGCACTTTCCTGGACAGCCAGACAAGCCAGAGCCACATCCTGGAGGCTCCTGACAGCCCGGCCCTCCCAGGGGCCAGACAGGCTCACCAGACCCCGGAGCGGGTACAAAGCCTGGTGCCGCCTGCACAAAACAGGCAAGGCAGTACAGCAGCACACACAGCCGCACTGTGTTTTATGGAACTGCTGCAGTACAAAACTGCTCGTGATGTTGAGCAGCTGAGTGCTGAAGGGCTCCGCCGCACTCCTGGCCGCAAGCTGCCCTCTGGTGGTCGGATTCAGTCACACACAAACTCCTCCGTTCAGTGAATTTGAGAGCCATTTGAGAAAAAAGTTTATGGACATACTGAGCAGCTGTGGCTACAATTAATGTTATATCCAGTAGCGGCTGCAGTAGCAGCAGTGGAGTTACAACCTGTAAATGAACATAAGCTGTTGTGTTTAATAAATCTGACAGTAGGTCATTGACAGAATGCCTGACCGCGGGGCAGGGGACAAGGGAAGAGGGAGCAGAGAGGGTGGATCTGTCCTGGACAGAAACACCGAGAACAGAGATAAGGACAACAGGAACACAGTGAACACAGTGAACACAGGCTGGCATGATGGTGAAGCTCAAACATTTTATTGGTTCGTTTTAGCAGTTGAATTTGAATGGACACTCATTTGGGTGGAGGCAAGGGCCAGGGGTCAGGCCAGGGTCAGAGGTCAGAGGTCAGAGGACTCAGTTAGTGGTGTGGAAGGCCCCCCTCTGGTGCCACTGCATGTCGCGAATGCGTCTGACGGATTGGATCTGGGGGTGCTGGGCCCCAAACTCCGCACTGTCCTTGTACTCCCCTTTCTCAAACAGGTACTGGTAGCCCCTATAGCCAGGGTACTGGTACCCCACCCAGCTGCGCACAGACAGGAAACAAGAGGGAACAACAGAAAGTCAAGGACTGAAATCTCAGAACGCTGGTCTGGTGTGTTTTACTGTGCAGGACTGGACTAGACTCAGTTACCCTGACTTAGTTGGTACTAAATAATATCCTCACACTTATATAGTGCTTTTCTGGACACTCCACTCAAAGCACTTTACAGGTAATGGGGATCCCCTCCACCACCACCAGTGTGCAGCCCCACCTGGATGATGTGACGGCAGCCAGAGTGCGTCAGAATGCTCACCACACACCAGTTCAGAGACGGGGATTATTAGGAGACCATGACAGGTAAAGGCCAGGGGGAAATCTGGCCAGGACGCAAGGGTTACACCCCAACTCTTTTCGAGAAAAACCTGGGATTTTTAATGACCACAGAGAATCAGGACCTCGGTTTTACGTCTCATCCAAAGGACGGCGCCTGTTTACAGTATAGTGTCCCCGTCACTAGACTGGGGCATTAGGACCCACATGGACCGCAGGGTGAGCGCCCCCTGCTGGCCCCACTAACACCTCTTCCAGCAGCAACCTTAGTGTTTTCCCAGGAGTCTCCCATCCAGGTACTGACCAAGCTCACACTGCTGAGCCAGCTGTGAGTTGCAGAGTGATATAGCTGCTGGCTAGAATAAAGTTATTTGTATTTGTAATAGATATTGTATTTGCAATAGAATTGAACCCAGATTTTCCAAAACATCAGGTTGTGACTGTTTCTGTTTGTCTGTCTTCTCTTTTTCTCTCTGTGAGTCTCTGGTCTCTCTCTCTGTGCCTGTGCCTCTGTGTGACTGCGTGAGTGTGTGTCTGTGTTTGTGTGTCTCTGTATGTCTGTGCGTCTCTGTGTGTTTGTATCTCTAAGTGACTCCGTGTCTCTGTGTGTCTGTAGTCTCTGTGTGTCTCCGTGTGTGTGTCTCCGTGTCCATGTGTCTGTGGTCTCTGTATGTCTGTGTCTCTGTGTGTCTTTGTGTCTCTGTGTGTCTGTGTGTCTCTGTCTCTGTGTGTCTGTCTCTGTGGTCTCTGTGTGTCTCTGTGTGTGCCTCTGTGTCTCTGTGTGTCTGTGTGTCTGTGTGTCTCTGTGTGTCTGTGTCTCTATATGTCTATGTCTCTGTGTGTCTGTGTCTCTGTGTGTCAATTTCAATTCAATTCAAGGTGCTTTGTTAGCATGACCGATGGATACAATCAATGTTGCCAAAGCAAATAAAAATAATAAAATTAACACAAAACAAAACAAAAAATAAAAGTAAAATAAAATCTACAGATTTTGTCTGCAGGTGTCTGTGTGTATCTGTGTGTCTGTGTATCTGTGTGTCTGTGGTCTCTGTATGTCTCTGTGTGTCTCTGTTTGTATCTCTGTGTGTCTGTGTGTCTCTGTGTCTCCATGTGTCTGTGGTCTCTGTATGTCTATGTGTCTCTGTGTGTGTGTGTCTCTGTGTGTCTCTGTGTGTCTGTATCTCTATGTGTCTCTGTGTCTCTGTATGTCTGTGGTCTCTGTGTCTCTGTCTCTCTGTGTCTTTGTGTCTGTGTGTCAGTGTGTCTCTGTGTGTCTCTGTGTGTCCTTGTGTGTCTCTGTGTGTGGGTATTTCTGCCTCTCTGTGTGTCTGTGTGTCTCTGTCTCTGTGTGTCTCTGTGTGTCCTTGTGTGTCTCTGTGTGTGGGTAGTCTCTGTGTGTCTGTGTCTGTGTCTCTGTGTCTCTGTGTCTCTGTGTCTCTGTGTGTCTGTGTCTCTGTGTGTGTGTCTGTGTGTGTCTATGTCTCTGTGTGTCTCTGTGTCTGTGTCTCTGTGTAACTGTGGTGTCTATACGTCTGTGGTCTCTGTGTGTCTGTGCGTCTGTGTCTCATTGTGTCTGTATTTCTGTGTCTCTGTGTGTCTGTGTGTCTCTGTGTGTCTGTGTGTCTGTGCGTCTGTGCGTCTGTGTCTCTGTGTGTCTGTGTGTCTCTGTGCGTCTGTGTGTCTGTGTGTCTGTGTGTCTCCATGTGTCTTTGTGTCTCTTTGTGTCTGTGTCTCTGTGTCTCTGTGTCTCTGTGATTCTCTGTGTGTTTGTGCATCTGCTTGTTTGAGACTCACGTTCCGCTCTGCACTCGGACAGAGGAGACCTTCTCTTGGTATCCATGGGCATGGAAGCTGGGAACGTCGTCATCTACAATTTCGATTTTCTTCCCAGAGAAGTTGGGGTTCTCGTACAGAACGATCTTGTGCTCCTGGCTGTCCTGAGAAGGGGAGGCAGGGAAAGAGGGAAGCAGTGAGGAGAGACAAGCATGGCGGCAGACCGAGCAGCAGCAAACAGAGGCACGCGGCGGCGTACCACTTTGATGGGCCGGAATGCTGCGATGCTGTCGCTACGGCGACTGTTGGTCCAGGAGTCCCAGCGAGGATACTCCCCCTTCTCAAACACAAACTGCTCCCCCTTGCAATTGGGCTGCTCATAGCCCACCCAGCTGGGAAGAGAGACAGAGTGGAGAGGAGCAGCTTAATGCACATTCATACTCTGAGGGAGATAGAGGGGAACAGGGAACAGGTCCCCCTCTCCCCTTAGCTGCCAGTCCCTCCCCCTTCCCCCACTCACGGTCCAGACTGAACAAGGATGGACCCCACTTTCTCCACTCCTCCCTCCCTCAGGCTGGGGCACGGGCCGGTCAGCTCGTGGCAGCGGCCCTGGAAGTTCTCCTGCTCAAAGATGACGAGCTGGGAAAGAGGACAGAGGCAAAGAGACAAACTGTGACTCATCCTGACCAAATGGGCAGAAAAACACGTACAAGCAAGAGGGGAAGTCTGTCTGTCTATCTCAATAGTCCTATGATCACATCCATGTCACTCTTTAATGAAGCCAGGTTATTGGAGGTAACTTGTTCAAGACTCCCACAATCCTTTGTGTAAAGATGTGGCTCCTGTTCTCAGATTTAAATGCACTTTCATGTCATTTACACTGGTGCCCTCTGGCTCATGTTTCACTGTTTATTCGGAAGAAGTTCACTAGGTTGACTTTGTTGCTGCCTTTGAAGATTTGGCTCAGGTCTCCATCAAGAATGAAGAGATTCACTTCCTCCAGCCTGTCAGTGTTTGACACTGACACTCCCTTCAGACTAAAGAGACTCCATTCCTTCAGCCTGTCAGTGTGGGACACTCCCTTCAGACTAAAGAGACTCAGAGCCTCACAAAGGCCTGACAGGGGCTCAGGGGCACCCTGGTGCCTGAGAATCGTTTCTTCTCATTGTGCAGATGACACCCCCTGCCTGAGACGGCAGCTCCACACAGAGGACTGCCTTTCTCAGGCCCAGGGACACTGCAGAGTGGACTCCACATGGCCTTGGGGCAGCCTGCGGCCCACACTGACCCCTGCTCACCTTGAAGGCAGTGCTGCCAGGCTGTTGCTGTTTGGATGCTGGAGTCTGGTGGTCTGTAGCCATGGTTACAGTGATGTGGAGCTGTGATGTCTGTGAGCAGAGAGAAATAAACCTAGAGATCATCTACTGTACACACTGGCACCTGGAAAGTATCTACTGTACACACTGACACCTGGATTCTATTTACTGTACACAGTGAAACCTGGAAAGTATCTACTGTACACACTGACACCTGGATTCTATTTACTGTACACAGTGAAACCTGGAAAGTATCTACTGTACACACTGACACCTGGATTCTATTTACTGTATACACTGACACCTGGAGTGTATCTAGTGTACACACTGCACACCTGGAGAGCACCTACTGTACACACTGACACCTGGATTCTATATACTGTACACACTGTACACCTGGAGAGTATCTACTGTACACACTGCACACCTGGAGAGCACCTACTGTACACACTGACACCTGGATTCTATATACTGTACACACTGTACACCTGGAGAGTATCTACTGTACCCACTGACACCTGGATTCTATATACTGTACACACTGCACACCTGGAGAGCATCTACTGTACACACTGACACCTGGATTCTATATACTGGACACACTGCACACCTGGAGTGTATCTACTGTACACACTGACACCTGGATTCTATATACTGTACACACTGCACACCTGGAGTGTATCTATTGTACACACTGACACCTGGATTCTATATACTGTACACACTGACACCTGGAGAGTATCTACTGTACACCTAACAAATCAACTGATTGAGAAGCAACGAGACTACAGTAAGCAGAAGATATGAGACAAGAGCAAGGGAGAGAGGAGACACAGAGAAAGAGACAGGAGACAGTGGTACAGGAAGACAGGAGACAGGGTGAGAGGAGACAGGAGACAGTGAGTCGGGGAGACAGAAAACAGGCAGGGAGGAGGCAGAAGTCAGGGAGAGAGGAGACAGGGAGAGAGGATACACAGAAAGGATAGACAGGAGACAGGGAGACATGGAGAGAGGAGACAGCGATACCCTTACCAGTACTTGAGTGAGCCAGTGCAGTGCGGACAGTGAACACAGCCCCTTTATACCCCTGGGCAGGAGAGCTGTGCCAGAAACCTCCCTACCTGACTGCCCCCACCGTCACACCCGGATTGAGGCAGATTAAAACTCAATGGGCCTGGTGGTCAGATGACCTGGGGGAGCATTGTCTGTCCTCAGCAGGACAGCCAGGGCTGTGCTTTGTTGTATGTTTGGATGATTCAGCCCGAGGCATGCCAAGAGCGCAGCCAGCACCCAGGAACAAAGGGCTCGCTGGGCACAGCACACTGCACTGGCACCAGAGGCAGCAGGGCGATGGGGAGGGGATAGAGAAGGGGGTGAGAGGGAAGAGGATTGGCCACATCTAAAAAACAGTGACCAAAATTCCTGCCACCCCAAGGCCCTGCTGAGCCAAGAGCTGAGTCCAACAAAGAGCCCCCTGAGCCAGCTGGTCCTGAGGCTCACTGACCTGAGCCACACCGACACTAACCAGCATCAGGACAGCACTGCTAGAGCACCACAACTCAGATTTAAGCACAGCCCAGATCAAACAGCAATATCTCACACACTGGGACACACACACAAACACAACATAAACTGGAATGCTACAGAACCCTAAACAGACAATACAGACTAGCCAAATTTTTAGCAAAAAGAAACAGACCCTGACGAAGTACAGGCTCAGTGACCACAGCCTGGTCATAGAAACTGGACGACACAGGCAGACCTGGCTGCCCAGAGAGCACAGGCTGTGCTCCCACTACCAGCAGGGAGAAACAGAGACAAAGATGCACTACCTGTGACAAATGTTCTGGGATTAGACAAACATTCTTCCCCAAATTGACAAATCTAATCCCAGTGTTCCCACACCTGCCAGATTCACAACAGCTCCCAATCCTATTGGGAGAGGGAGGAGGGAACGCAAGTTAAATTGTCAGCCCAGTGTGTAATCTCCTGTCGCAGCCTGAGGAACAGACAGTAAGCCTGTCTCTCAATAATAATAATACAGTGTGTGATCTCCTGTCACAGCCTGAGGAATAGACAGGGAGCATGTCTCTCAATAATAAAAATAATAATACAGAGTGTGATCTCCTGTCACAGCCTGAGGAACAGTGAGCCTGTCTCTCAATAATAAAACAGTGTGTGATCTCCTGTCCCAACCTGAGGAACAGACAGCGAACCTGTATCTAATAATAATAATAATACAGGGTGTGATCTCCTGTCCCAGCCTGAGGAACAGTGAGCCTGTCTCTCAATAATAAAACAGTGTGCGATCTCCTGTCCCAGCCTGAGGAACAGATAGTGAGCCTGTCTCTCAATAATAAAACAGTGTGCAATCTCCTGTCCCAGCCTGAGGAACAGACAGTGAGCCTGTCTCTCAATAATAATAATACAGTGTGTGATCTCCTGTCACAGCCTGAGGAACAGACAGTGAGCCTGTCTCTCAATAATAATAATACAGTGTGTGATCTCCTGTCACAGCCTGAGGAACAGACAGTGAGCCTGTCTGGAATTAATGTTTTATGTTGTTAAAGCCTAATAACAATGTTTTGTCGTGAATGTATGAATGGTGTTCTGCTAACTGTTAGTGCTTCATTGGTACTGTATCTCATCAGTCAGGCCAGTAAGTCCCTGTTAAGTGGAGACAAAGGGAATCTCTCAAGTCTCAGTTTCTCTCTTGGAGAAATCAAGCCTAGAAATGATGTCTTCAGGTAGGAGATGTACAGACAGGTTGATGTCTGATCCTGTCATTGGTTTGGAATTTATACTGTGAAAAGATGAGAGACCGCCATCTAATGGTCTACTGGTCTACGTACACTTCAGCACACAACGCAGCTTCCGTTCTCTCCTGCACAGTCTGACCGGTGTGAACAGCTGACCGGCGCAGCACTGCCCAGTCCCGTCCGACTGAGCTCCTGGAAGTGACTGGTCCAGCCCTGATCCTGACCCTGACGCTACTCCTGAGGTTTGACCAGAGGAGGTTGTCCAGTGATTCTGGAAGACCTGGTCCTACTAATATCCTGCCTTCAGAAGGGTTTCAACCACTGTACGTCTGCTAAAGTCACAAAGGAATCACAGAGTGTGTCTCTTTTAGAGGTGTCCTTTGGGGGTCCCAGGACAAGTAGCGAAAGTGAAGTGCTCCCCTGGGGGAGCCTGGCGGGGTGAAGGCTCTGTGGTGGAAGTGTGTGGAAGTCCTGGAAGTCCTCTCAAGAGAGGGCGTGGTAATTATGAGGTCAGGTAGGAGCTCACAGTACAAAGCCAGCAGTGGACACACAGGGGGGAGGAGTGGGGCAAGGGCCACTGCAGGGCAGCAAGATTCTGTCTTAAACCAGCTGTGAGACACACCCTTGACCTCTGACCCCTGACCTCCGCCCTCCACTTCACACCGGGAACACAGCCCTGGGGAGGCTCGAACCTCTGCAGGACTGCTAGGCCTCGACCCTGTTGACGGCCCTCACGGTGCATCCCGCTGGGGTGGCTGTCCTCTGCTCTGCAGGAAACATTCTCAGAAGCACAGCACTGCTCTCCTCCAACCCCAAGGCCTTTATTATTAATGGCTTAATTAATTAATTCAACTGATTATTGTTTGGTTGGTCAAATAAATTATAAAATTGAAGGAGTATGGCCCCTCTTTCATCACAGTAGGTGAGGAACAGTGAAATCACAGTGAAACAACAGTGAAATCATAGTGAAATCCCAGTATGGCACAGTGAAATCCAGTGAGTTTATGGTGAAGCACAGTGAATTCACAGGAAAGTCGAGTGGAATCCAGTGAGATTATAGTGGGGCACAGTGAAATCACAGTTAAGTGCAGCGGTATCCAGTGAAATCTCGGTAAATCACAGTGTTTGCTGAAAGATAGTTGCTGTGTTGATTGTACAATGTATCCCCTTACTCGGAGGCCAGAGCAGGGCCAGACATATATGTGGCGGCTGGAATGAACTCAGGCATGAGGCATATGCTGGGTTAAGAGTATCTTTATTGCCAGTTTGTCTCACTCGCACACAGTCACCTGTGCATGCGCCGTTTCTTGGCGCAGCGAGGGAGGGGGGTGGGGGTGAGACTGGCGTGGGAGGTGGGCTCTGGTCTCCTTCAGCTGCTGCTGGGGGCCGTGGGGGGGGCGGGCATGGCGGGCAGGGTGAAGCAGCCCTTCTTGTGCCACTGCATGTCACGCACACGGCGCACAGACTGGATCTGCGGCAGCGCGGCCTCCCAATCGTTCCAGTGCTTGTATTCACCATGCTGGAATACGAACTGGCGCCCCCTGTAGCCCGGGTACATGTAGGCCACCCACCTGCAGGAATGAAAAGGTTCATTAGACCTCCTATTTGGCCTTGTAGATATCAAAGAAGACAGAAGTCGAAGAGGTCAGTCAGACAGCATGAGAGCAGAGTGAGAGACCAGCGAAGACACTGCAGCATCGAGTGTCAAGGGGCCAACACAACACTCACCCAGACTGTGGGGTACAGGGAGTGCAGTATAGAGGGGTACAGTATAGAAGGGTACACAGGGAGTGCAGTGTAGAGAGGTACAGTGGGGTACAGGGGAGTACAGTGTAGAGGGGTACAGTGGGGTACAGGGAGTGCAGTGCAGAGGGGTAGTAGGGTACAGGGAGTGCAGTGCAGAGAGGTACAGTGGGGCACAGGAGAGTACAGTGTAGAGGTACAGTGGGGTACAGTGGGGTACAGCGTAGAGGGGTACAGTGGAGTACAGGGAGTGCAATGTAGAGGGGTACAGTGGGGTAAAGGGGAGTACAGTGTAGAGGGGTACAGGGGGGGTACAGTGGAGTACAGCACAAAGGGTTACAGTGGGGTACAGGGGAGTACAGTGCAGAGGGGTACAGTGAGGTACAGTGTAGTTGGGGAGGTCCCAAAGGGAGAACAGGGTTCATAAGCAGGGGTACAGGATGAGGTGCAGCAGGATGGAGACAGACGGACAGGTGACTCAGGGGGTACAGTGGGGTGGGCCTTACGTTCCATTGAGTGCCTTCACACTGGCGACGCGGTCCTGGAACCCGTGCGCCCACAGGCTGGGCACGTCATCGTCCACAATCTCCATCTTGCGCCCAGCGAAGCCAGCGTTCTCGAACAGGAGGAGCTTGTGCTCTGCGCTGTCCTGGCGGAGAGACACCCACATGCATCCTTCAATACTCACTGCCTGTTCTACACGCCTGCCTGTCTTTACCTGTGTGTGTCTGTGTGTATCTCTACCTGTGTGTGTCTGTATGTCTGTGTGTCTCTACCTGTGTGTGTATCTCTACCTGTGTGTCTGTGTGTGTATCTCTACCTGTGTGTGTCTGTCTGTGTATGTATCTCTACCTGTGTGTGTCTGTCTGTGTGTGTATCTCTACCTGTGTGTGTCTGTGTGTGTATCTCTACCTGTGTGTGTGTCTCTACGTGTGTGTGTGTCTCTATGCACCTGCCTGTCTGTACCTGTGTGCATCTGTTAGTGTATATCTCTGCCTGTGTGTGTCTGTCTGTACCTATGTGTGTCTCTGTGTGTTTATCTCTACCTGAGTGTGTCTCTGTGTGTACCTGTCTGTCTCTACCTGTGTGTCTGTGTGTGTACCTGTCTGTCTCTACCTGTGTGTCTGTGTGTGTGTCTGTCTGTCTCTACCTGTGTGTCTGTCTGTCTGCGGGGCGGGACTCACAACTTGGAGTGGGCAAAGGGACATGATGCTATAGCTGGCCTGGCTGTTGGACCAGGTGTCCCAGCGAGGATACTCTCCCTTCTCCAGGATGAACTGCTCGCCTGCGCAGCCCTGCCGCTCAAAGCCCAGCCAGCTGAGGGGGAGAGGGGCACAGGGAGTGGCAAAGAAGGGGTAAATTACACATGGCCCCAGCACAAAACACTGAGCTTGAGAGAGACCTTCAGCACACTGAGCATTACAGCACATTCACAGTGCACTGAAGCATAACACAAAGTGGCATAGTGGGTAAAGTGTACAACACTTCAATGATCACGATCAAATCAATGTATTCAGAGAGCAAATGTGCAGTGAAAATTGGAAACAAAAGGACCAAATTCTTCACCCAAGGCCGTGGGGTGAGACAGGGCTGCAGCCTGAGCTCAACACTGTTCAATATCTATATCAATGAATTAGCAGGAACGTTGGAATAGTCTGCAGCTCCTGGTCTCACACTACACAACACAGAAATCAAGTTCCTGCTCTATGCAGATGACCTGGTCCTGCTGTCACCCACAGAACAGGGGCTACAGCAGAACCTGGCACTGCTGGAGCAGTACTGTCAGACCTGGGCGCTGACAGTCAATCTGGACAAGACCAGAGTTATGGTTTTACAGAAAAGAGTATTAAAGTATTGGCTACACCTAAAAAACAGCGACCAAAATTCCTACGGCCAAAAAGCCCTGCTGAGCCAAGAGCTGAGCCAAAAACAGAGCCCCCTGAGCCAGCTGGTCCTGAGGCTCACTGACCTGAGCCACACCGACACTAACCAGCATCAGGACAGCACTGCTAGAGCACCACAACTCAGACTCAACCACATCACAGCACAGATCAAACAGCAATATCTCACACACTTGGACACACACACACAAACACAACGTAAACTGGAATGCTACAGAACCCTAAACAGACAATACACACCAGCCGAATATTTGACCAAGATAAGAAACAGCAAAAGAAATAGACCCTGACGAAGTACAGGCTCAGTGACCACAGCCTGGCCATAGAAACTGGGCGACACAGGCAGACCTGGCTGCCCAGAAAGGACAGGCTGTACTCCCACTGCCAGCAGGGAGAAATAGAGACAGAAGTGCACTGCACTGTGACAGATATTCTGGGATTAGACAAATATTCTTCCCTAAATCTAATCCCAGAGTTCCCACACCTGCCAGAATCACAACGGGTCCCAATCCTACTGGGAGAGGGAGGAGGGAACGCAGTTGAATTGCCAGCCCAGTGTGTAATCTCCTGTCGCAGCCTGAGAAACAGACAGTAAGCCTGTCTCTCAATAATAATAATACAGTGTGTGATCTCCTGTCACAGCCTCAGGAACAGTGAGCCTGTCTTTCCATAATAATAATGCAGTGTGTGATCTCCTGTCACAGCCTGAGGAACAGTGAGCCTGTCTCTCAATAATAATTGACAGGGAGACATGGAGAGAGGAGACAACGATACCCTTACCAACCTGAGGAACCTGAGGAGGGGTACAGTATAGAGGAGGGAACTCAGGAGGCAGCCCAGTATGTGATCTCCTGTCGCAGCCTGAGGAACAGTGAGTCTGTCTCCCAATAATTAATGCTCAGTATGTTTACAGTATATGTAAATATGTTATGATATGTCTTTGTTGTAAATGTCTGTAATATGTCCATAGATTTTATTTTACTTTTATTTTGTTTCGTGTTAATTTTATTATTTTTTCTTGCTTTGGCAACACTGATTGTACCCATCAGTCATGCCAATAAAGCAGCTTGAGTTGAGTTGAAATTGAATTGAATATATTGCCCTCTGGTGGACAACAGTGGAACCACCTTTAAATGCGTTAAATGGCACCTAATTGGCAGACAGTCAGATAGACAGGTATGCTCACAGACATACTCACGGGCCAGACTCCACCAGCACAGAGCCCACCTTCTCGAACCCAAGCTTCCCCAGATCCTTACACTCTGCTGTGAGCTCTGCTTTCCGGCCCTGGAAATTCTCCAGTTCAAACAGCACCACCTGGAAAGAAAGTGAAGAAGAGAGGAAGAAGGAAAGATGAAATATGATGTATAATTAATCAGTTCCTCTCACCCCTGAAGAAGGCTCCAAAGCCAAAACGTTGTGTTTCCTTTCTTCTCTTTTAAGCAGGGAATAAACCTTTAACTCGTTTATTTGCAGCCTACGCATGCTGACGCAGCTCCCTACTTATCTAATTACACAGTGCTGTACAGGACAGTACTGTATATACAGCACATCCAGACATCCACTTCCAGTAACAGCTCATACTGGACACCTGCCCAGCCCAGGACACACACACACACAGGTCAGACTGGACACCTGCCCAGCCCAGGACACACACACAGGTCAGACTGGAAACCAGTCCATCCAAGGACATAGACACACAGGTCAGACTGGACACCTGCCCAGAACAGACAGACAGACACACACACACAGGTCAGACTGGACACCAGCCCATCCCAGGACACACAAGGACAATTCAATGGCGCCAAACTAACTGTGTGGTGTTTGGTAGCCGACCTACACAGACAGGGTAGAACATGCAGACTCCACACAGACAGTCACTCCAGACTCACCTTGTAGGTGCCGCCAGTGCCACCCTGGCTCTTCTCAGCAGCCTGCTGCTCCGGGGCGCTCTGCTGCTCTGACATCCTCACCTGGGGCAGGAACAGTAGGACAGCAGTCACACACAGCCTGGGGGGTGGGGGTCCCCCGTTCTCTCTCCTTTCCAGACCTGTGTTCTGTCGAGTGTCTAGGAAAGGGGGTGGTGCAGGTGTCTGTGTAGGGTGTGGGCTAGAGCGCCCTCTGCTGGAAGGCAGTCTGAAAGATCTGTAAACCACCTGCCAGACTCTTCACACTCCACAGTCCTGCTGAGATACTGGCCTCTGAGCAGAGAATCAGCCCCTTCTCAGGACAGCACGGGCAAGTATGACCCTCCCCAACAGCAGTACAGGCCTCCCTGCCAGTGTCTGGCCCATGGTCCGAATCTCAGCCCCCTTTGGTCAAAGAGCTCTGGCCGACTTCCCCAAAACATTCCAGGGTTGTCTCCCAGAACTGATAGCCTGAAGTGTGTTTCAGAGCTTCTGCCTAAAACTAAAAAAGAGGAGGCTTCTGCTCTTGAGGGTTTAGCTGTTTTCAGAGCTGTTCAGTCTTGCGCCCAGATCTAGTTCTACTTCACACTTCATTCTGCTCATCTCTGTGCCGGCAGGACCCTGGGGAGCTCGCCAGCGAAGATCTGTCGGGGACACCTGACAAACTGCCAAGCTAACAGGCCGGCACTCGAGCGGAGGGCAGGTGTACAGGACAGGCCTGCTTTCACACCACCCTGTTCCCTCCACTCAGCTTCCTGCTGACTGCACGACACAAGCACGCTGGGGACACAGGCCACACTGCCCACTCGCTGAGAGAGCATCTCAGCAGGCTCCCCAGTCACAGGGGAGCAGGACGCCCCCAGAATGGGTCCGTGTGCGATGAAGAGAAGGCTGCAGTCCTGCAGGGAGAGCCTCTGTACCTGGTCTCTGGTCTCGGCTGTGCTCCTGCGCTCTGGCTCCAGGCTGCTCTGTCTCTCGGCGTGGGCAGGCGGGGGTATTTATGGGTTATTTCTGGCCAGAGCAGCAGAAAAGCCCAGCTGTTGATGCAGCAAGTCTGCCTCCCGCATTGTGTCCGTGAGAGTGGCTCTCAATAGCGAGGCAGGGCACGATGCCCAGCCCAGCGGACAGAACACTGGCACCTGTGCCAAGCAGGGATTGAGCAACAGCACAGTCAGCTAATGCACAGCCCTGCCAACAACATCGCCTCTCACCTCCTCTCACTCTGTCATCTCCCACTGCTCCTCTCACTCTCCACCTGCCTCTCACCTCCTCTCACTCTCTACCCTTCTCACACTGCTCCGCTCACTCTCCACCTGCCTCTCACTCTCTGCCCTTCTCACACTGCTCCTCTCACTCTCCACCTGCCTCACACTGCTCCTCTCACTCTCCACCCTTCTCACACTGCTCCCCTCATTCGCTACCTGCCTCACACTGCTCCTCCTCTCACATTGCTCCTCTCATTCACCACCTGCCTCTCACCCTCTACCCTTCTCCTATCACTCTGCTCCTCTCACTCTCTACCCTTCTCCTCTCACTCCACCCTTCTCACACTGCTCCTCTCACTCTCTACCCTTCTCCTCTCACTCCACCCTTCTCACACTGCTCCTCTCACTCTCTACCCTTCTCCTCTCACTCCACCCTTCTCACACTGCTCCTCTCACTCTCTACCCTTTCACACTGCTCCTCTCACTCTCCACCTGCCTCTCACTCTCTACCCTTCTCACACTACTCCTCTCACTCTCCACCCTTCTCACACTGCTCCTCTCACTCTTCACCTGCCTCACTCTCTACCCTTCTCACACTGCTCCTCTCACTCTCCACCCTTCTCACACTGCTCCTCTCATTCGCCACCTGCCTCTCACCTCCTCACTCTCTACCCTTCTCACACTGCTCCCATCACTCTCCTCCTCTCACACTGCTCCCTTCTCACACTTCTCCTCTCACTCTCCAGCCGCCTCTCACCTCCTCTCACTCTGCACCCTTCTCACACTGCTCCTCTCACTCTCTACCCTTCTCCTCACTCCACCCTTTTCACACTACTCCTCTCTACCCTTCTCACCCTTCTCCTCTCACTCCACGCTTCTCACACTACTCCTCTCACTCTCCACCTGCCTCACACTGCTCCCATCACTCTCCTCCTCTCACACTGCTCCTCTCTCTCCAGCCACCTCTCACCTCCTCTCACTCTGCACCCTTCTCACACTGCTCCTCTCACTCTCCACCTGCCTCACTCTACCCTTCTAACACTGCTCCTCTCACTCTCTACCCTTCTCACACTGCTCCTCTCACTCTCTACCCTTCACACTGCTCCTCTCATTCGCCACCTGCCTCTCACCTCCTCACTCTCTATCCTTCTCACACTGCTCCCTTCTCACACTGCTCCTCTCACTCTCCAGCCGCCTCTCACCTCCTCTCACTCTGCACCCTTCTCACACTGCTCCTCTCACTCTCTACCCTTCTCCTCACTCCACCCTTTTCACACTACTCCTCTCTCTACCCTTCTCCTCTCACTCCACGCTTCTCACACTACTCCTCTCACTCTCCACCTGCCTCACACTGCTCCCATCACTCTCCTCCTCTCACACTGCTCCTCTCTCCAGCCACCTCTCACCTCCTCTCACTCTGCACCCTTCTCACACTGCTCCTCTCACTCTCTACCTGCCTCACTCTACCCTTCTAACACTGCTCCTCTCACTCTCTACCCTTCTCACACTGCTCCTCTCACTCTCCACCTGCCTCACTCTACCCTTCTAACACTGCTCCTCTCACTCTCTACCCTTCTCACACTGCTCCTATCACTCTCCTCCTCTCACAATGCTCCTCTCACTCTGCTCCCTTCTCACACCGCTCCTCACTCTCTACCCTTCTCACACTACTCCTCTCACTCTCCACCCGCCTCACACTGCTCCCATCACTCTCCTCCTCTCACTCTCCACCCTTCTCACACTGCTCCCATCACTCTCCTCCTCTCACTCTCTACCCTTCTCACACTCCTCCTATCACTCTCCTCCTCTCACTCTCCAGCCACCTCTCACCTCCTCTCACTCTGCACCCTTCTCACACTGCTCCTCTCACTCTCTACCCTTCTCCTCACTCCACCCTTTTCACACTGCTCCTCTCACTCTCTACCCTTCTCCTCTCACTCCACGCTTCTCACACTACTCCTCACTCTCCACCTGCCTCACACTGCTCCTCTCACTCTCCAGCCACCTCTCACCTCCTCTTACTCTCTACCCTTCTCACACTGCTCCTCTTACTCTCCACCTGCCTCACTCTACCCTTCTCACACCGCTCCTCTCACTCTCTACCCTTCTCACACTGCTCCTCTCACTCTCCACCTGCCTCACTCTACCCTTCTAACACTGCTCCTCTCACTCTCTACCCTTCTCACACTGCTCCTATCACTCTCCTCCTCTCACAATGCTCCTCTCACTCTGCTCCCTTCTCACACTGCTCCTCTCATTCTGCTCCCTTCTCACACTGCTCCTCTCACTCTCCAGCCGCCTCTCACCTCCTCTCACTCTCTACCCTTCTCACACTGCTCCTCTCACTCCACGCTTCTCACACTACTCCTCTCACTCTCCACTTGCCTCACACTGCTCCTCACTCTCCACCTGCCTCACACTGCTCCCATCACTCTCCTCCTCACACTGCTCCTCTCACTCTCTACCCTTCTCACACTGCTCCTCTCATTCGCCACCTGCCTCTCACCTCCTCTCACTCTCTACCCTTCTCACACTGCTGCTATCACTCTCCTCCTCTCACTCTGCTCCCTTCTCACACCACTCCTCTCACTCTCTACCCTTCTCCTCTCACTCCGCGCTTCTCACACTACTCCTCTCACTCTCCACCTGCCTCACACTGCTCCTCTCACTCTCCACCCTTCTCACACTGCTCCTCTCACTCTCCTCCTCTCACTCACCACCCTTCTCACACTGCTCCCCTCACTCTCCTCCTCTCACTCTCCACCCTTCTCACACTGCTCCCCTCACTCTCCTCCTCTCACTCTCCACCCTTCTCACACTGCTCCCATCACTCTCCACCCTTCTCACACTGCTCCCATCACTCTCCTCCTCTCACTCTGCTCCTCTCACTCTCCGCCTGCCTCACACTCTCTCTCCTGGCTTTCAGTGTCAGAGATGCAGAGTCGGGGTGTCCGATATCCACTTTATTAACACGCCCACATTCTGACACCACTGGCACAGACCCAGAGTGCAAAACAGGACTGCAGTTTACAGAAAAGAGAAAGATTGACCCCAAGATAGTTAATAGAACCCCTAACATCAGAACACAGAGAAATAAAAAATAAATCAGTTTCTTGAATAAATGTGTTAAAATACACTGCCAAAGGAAACTAAAAAATAAAAATTACAATCAGATTCAATTTGATCATGATTCCAACATCGACCCACAGTCACCTGCTGGGAGGCAGGATTTCAAAGAGCCACTAAGGAGGAGGGCAGGGCTACAGAGAGAAGCACCACCTGATTGGCTGCAGACCTGTGATGTAAGAGAAGGGCTGTACACATGCAGAAACAGCAGAGCCAGCGCCTGGATAACTGCAGGGCCTGGGCTCAGAGACTTGCTTTGAGCCAAAGACAGACTCAGTAGCTCCCAGCACAGAGAGCCTCTGCTGTGAAAAGCAGCGTGGTCACACACGGACTGTGAGGCCTTCTTCCATGATGTTCACTGAACACATTAACTACTGATCACAGTGAAAAAGTAGTTCCCACAGTCAGCCTGGGAACCTTTGCACAAAGAGAACTGTTATTTCTGAACATTGTTGCCTGTCTGGACAAATTGAGGAACACACCTCCTTGTCTCCCTGCCCCGCCTCATCACCAACAGCACTTACAAAAGGAAAAACATGTTCACGTAAGGTCTCTGTGCACAGAGAGACAAAATATCACCAGATTATTGCTGTTATGTTTGTTCGAATTCAGAGTGAAAGCTTATTTCAATTCTTATATTTTCATTGGCCCTGCAGATCCTCCCTGCCCCGCGGCCTGCAGTGCAGTCCCCTGCTCGTGTGTCAGCTCTCTCGCTCAGACCTGCAGCTCAACTTGTACAGACACGGTCAGAGCAGGAGCAGGGCCTGACGAACACTAACGATGCCTTCTAGACCTGTGCTTTCTCCCAGGATTCCCACACTTCCTCTGGGACAGAGCAGAACAACTCGCCAGACGACAGAACAGCCGCTCCTGGAGCTTGAGATGACTCGAGTGACCTTTCATTAATTTTCATTAATTTCATTTTCACTAATTAATGAGACTTGTTTCAGGAGTGGGAAAACAATTAAAACACTCAGCTGACATTGTACTTATTTTGACCAAACCGAATTATTCAGATGGATGAAGAAGGCCTGTCCCGGGAATTGCACCGTTAGGGAATTGTTTTCTCTTGTTTTTTCAGGAAGTGTGGGAACTCTGCTTTGAGTTTAGGAGCGAATGACTCCCATTGAGCAGGGGCGCCCCTAAAAGCAGTGGGCAACACAGGCAGGAGGCAGGTACTGTAGGAAAATCAGAACCTTTACCTGTCTTATAATCATTACTGTCGTTATTACTGTCGATATAGATCATATATAGCTATGTATTTGTTCTTTCAACACTGTTTTGTTCTTTCTAAGATTTATGAATTGTAAAAAGAAAAAAGAAGAGATTAGTTCTGTCCCCATTCTATGGCAACACAAGGCTCAGGACCTGAAGGACGCAATGATAAAAAACACTAAAAAAAGATACAATATGATCCCCTTCCAAAACTGATCTATAAAATTTTAAAATGATAATGATAAAAAAACTACATCCATTTTCTTCGCTGGTCTTCTGAGTTGCTTTTATTTCCTTCTACCTTAAGAGAAGCACTTTTAAGCTTGGAGCTCCTTGATCCGGCAGTTTAACCCTTCCTGAAGTGCAACAGGGACAGGAAAGAATTGGTTCCCCTGTGAGCTCATCTTCTGCTTGCTCTCCATCCTTGAGGTGTCTGAGGGTAAAGTGGCTCTTTGTTAAAATCTCTCTAACAACTGCCTGTAAGAACAATAAGCAGCAGCAAGTTTTTTCAGCCCGTTTGAACACAAAAATATATATATATAGATTTTTTTCTCCAAGAAGGCACCATGCACTTCGCGACCCAGGCAGGAAGTGAGGAGTCGCATCAGCAGCAGCAGAACACACAGGTCATATCCAGGTCCAAAAGTTAAGGCTTCTTCCTCCTGTGCTCCACATTAAGGCCACCTGCAAGACAAATTCAATAAAACTGAAAATAATTGGCGTTAATTAAGCCACAGGCTCCTTTTGCTATCCACGAACACCACCCAGGCAGCTGTCCGCATGACATTTATGAAATCCACAAAGTGCTGAAATCCTATTGTGACTGCATCAGTTTAAATGGGGTCATTGTTATGTCGTGATTAATACAAGTCCTTTGAAGGCTTCATCAAAAACTGGTGAAGGCGCTGACTCATCCATGAGCTGCTGACAGAATGCTGACTCGTGCTGCTGAGCCTGTCAAGGTTCGCTTCCGGCCTGCAGGGCTCAGGGCTCATACTGAATCGGAGCCGAGCTGGGGTGAGGCAGGAGAGACGGGGGGTGGGGGAGGCAGGGGAAGAGGGTGAGAAAGAGGAGGCAGGAGAGGCAGGGGAAGAGGGTGAGAAAGAGGAGACAGGAGAGGCAGAGGAGGCAGGGGAGGCAGGCTCTGTTGGATGCAGGGCCACTCACCCGCTAGGCATCATTGTCGTACTGACTGAGCCGCTTCTTTGACTTCAGCTCCTTCAGCCACTGGGGGGACGACTCCTCTGACCTGCAGAGAGACTGGATGTCAGTCACATGCAGGACCCGGATTCTGACCGGACCCAAACCAGGACAACAAGCAGATGGACATGGACACAAACGCACTCTCCCTGGGTCGTACCCGTTTTCCTTCCTGCCTGAAGGGGGCCGCACTCGGGTTCCGGGGACAAAGGGCGACTTTGGAGAGCGGGAGAGCTGGGTCGGGGAGGGGGCGTCGGCCTGGCTATCCGAGTCCGTCCTCTTCCTCAGCTGGGCCTGAGGGGCAGAGGCGCAGAGGTGAGCGAGGCTCAGGGGGCGAGGGGCACTGCAGGACCCAGGCGGAGCCTAACCTTAAGGGCGGAGGGGTCCATCCCAGGGAAGAGGGGGACCCTCTGGGGCTGGAGGGCAGGAGAGCGCTCCACGCGCCGGTCTGCGTTCACTGGGTCCTCCGCATCCGAGTCCTCCTGTGGGGGGTCCGGCTTGTGCTCTGAGGAGGAAGTGTGATGGTGGAGCAGTTACCGTGAGGCATAGACGTCTTGCGGAGCAGCGCCACCTAGTTGATATAGCCAGCAGCCATATCACACTGAAACTCACCACCAGCAGCCCACTGAAGCTCAGCAGTGTGATCAGTACCTGGATGGAGACTCCTGGGAAAGCTAAGCCTGTTGCTGGAAGAGGTGTTAGTGGGGCCAGCAGGGGGCGCTCACCCTGCTGTCTGTGTGGGTCCTAATGCCCCAGTATAGTGACAGGGACACTATAATGTAAACAGGCGCCGTCCTTCTGATGAGACAAAAAAACGAGGTCCTGAATCTCTGTGGTCATTTAAAATCCCAGGGTCTTTCTCGAAAAAAGTAGGGGTGTTACCCCAGTGTCCTGGCCCCATTTCCCATTGGTCCTTACCAATCATGGCCTCCTAATAATCCCCATCTCTGAACTGGGTCCATCACTCTGCTCTCCTCCCCACCGAGACCTGGTGTGTGGGGAGTGGACTGGGTGGGGCTGCACACTGGTGGCGGTAGTGGGATTCCCCCATTACTGTAAAGAGCTGTCAGTGAGAGTCCAGAAGAGCACTAGAGAAGGGGATTATTCTTCCTCATACCTGTGGAGTCCCTGTAGAGCCAGTCCTCGGGCAGCGGGCCGAGGCGCTCGGCCCCAGCTGGCAGGGGACAGCGGCGTGCCGGGCGCGAGGGCAGGGAGCGGCGGCTCTTCCTGCTGAGCTGAGCGCGAGCCTTCATGGCACTGCAGTCCAGGAGAGAGGCAGCCGGCTGAGGAAGACCAGGGGTGAGAGCGACAGTGAGGCAGGACAGGAGGCAGCAGTGGGAGGACAGACAGAGGCGAGAGAGAGACTGACCTCGGGGAACGAGAGCTCTTCCTGCTCGCCTGGAGTGCTGAGGGACAGAGAGAGGCCGTCAGTGACGTCAGGGTCGCTGGGGGTCGCGAGGTCAAGGGGGGAGGAGGGTGTGTGTCTCCGCAGCGATGCACTCAGGCCGCTGTCAGCTGTGGGGGAGGCGGGGGTGAGGCTGGGGAAAGAGCATTGAAACACACCGTTAAACAAGTTTCTGGCAGCGCCCAGTAAAACATGGAGACAAACCAGACTGCTGTGCTTTGGCAGCCTGACTTCAACAATCCTACAAGAGGCAAAACAGAGACAGGCTAGGACTCTGAGCTCTGGGCTTCACTGCACTCGGATCCCCGGCAGGCGCTGTTCCAGCCCCTGGACACCAGAGGGCAGCACTGCCCCTCAGTCCAAGTTAGGCAGTGGCCAGACAGCTGCACAGCAGGGAAGTCAAACCTCACCGTTTTTCACAGAAAGAGTTTATCCCTACAAGAGCTCCATCTGGTTTAGAACTACTTCCCTGAAATAATGTTAAAATGAGAAAGGATGTCTCCTGGTGCTCTTGGGCTCTCTGGAGTCTCAGGAGACGAGTGGTACGAGCTCACCTGTCCTCGGTTCGCAGGCCGGTGTCCCAGGTCCCGTACTGACTGTCCGTCTCTGGCACTAGAGTGTCCGTGTCCTTGCCCTCCTCCGGTGCCCTGCTGACACACTGCTTCAGCTGCTCCTGAGAGACAGAAAGAGCCAGCGTCAGTGTCAGAGAGTTCCTGAGCTGCAGTGCGTCTGCACAGCGTGTACCTGTACACTGTGATTACTAAGTGGATCTGCGCAGCGTGTACCTGTACACTGCGATTACTAAGTGCGTCTGCGCAGCGTGTACCTGTACACTGTGATTACTAAGTGCGTCTGCGCAGCGTGTACCTGTACACTGTGATTACTAAGTGCGTCTGCGCAGCGTGTGCCTGTACACTGTGATTACTAAGTGCGTCTGCGCAGCGTGTGCCTGTACACTGTGATTACTAAGTGCGTCTGCGCAGCGTGTACCTGTACACTGTGATTATTACGGGTGGTGTGTGGTTGCGCAGTGCGAGTCTGGGCTGAGTGCGAGTCTGGACGGTGTGTAGTTGTGCGGTGTTGGGTTGCGCAGTGCGAGTCTGGGCTGGGTGAGTCTGGGCGGTGTGTGGTTGCGCAGTGCGAGTCTGGGCAGTGTGTGGTTGGGCGGTGTGCGTCTGGGGGGTGTGTGGTTGCGCACTGTGAGTCTGGGCGGTGTGAGTCTGCGCGGTGTGCGGTTGCGCACTGTGAGTCTGGGCGGTATGTGGTTGGGCGGTATGTGGTTGGGCGGTGTGCGTCTTTGCGGTGTGTAGTTGCGCGGTGTGTAGTTGCGCGGTGTGAGTCTGGGCGGTATGTGGTTGGGCGGTATGTGTCTGCGCGGTGTGTAGTTGCGCGGTGTGTAGTTGCGCGGTGTGAGTCTGGGAGGTGTGTGGTTGGGCGGTGTGTAGTTGGGCGGTGTGTAGTTGGGCGGTGTGTAGTTGCGCGGTGTGAGTCTGGGCGGTGTGAGTCTGGGCGGTGTGAGTCTGGGCGGTGTGTGGTTGGGCGGTGTGTGGTTGGGCGGTGTGTGGTTGCGCACTGTGAGTCTGGGAGGTATGTGGTTGGGCGGTTTGTGGTTGGGCGGTGTGTGGTTGCGCACTGTGAGTCTGGGCGGTGTGAGTCTGGTCGGTGTGTGGTTGCGCACTGTGAGTCTGGGCGGTGTGTGGTTGCGCACTGTGAGTCTGGGCGGTGTGAGTCTGGGCGGTGTGTGGTTGCGCGGTGTGAGTCTGGGCGGTGTGTGGTTGCGCGGTGTGTGGTTGCGCGGTGTGAGTCTGGGAGGTGTGTGGTTGCGCGGTGTGTGGTTGGGCGGTGTGAGTCTGGGCGGTGTGTCTATCAAGCTATAGAGGCTAGAGAGTTGGGTGGATGGACTGACTGACAGAGATTGCAATGATTAGTCTGGGGGTTTAGGGAAATCACTCTGACAGCGTCAGAGGGACACTACTGCATCAAACACGCCACAGACCACGAGGACTGTCGCCTGGCCCCTGTCGCCAGGTTCTGGTCACTGGCATGCAATGTGCCCGCTGAAGCATGGGCATTTTAATGAGCCTGGCACACAGTGGCTGTGGCAAACAATGAGGAGTCTGATCGCTCTGCAAGATGCGGAAACAATAACCCCACAGAAAAGAGTCCACAGCCCTCGGTTTGTGTGATCTGCTCCCCGCGATCTTCAGCGGAGTGTGACGCCCTGTTGTGCAGACAGCTCTCTTGCACAGGGGAGGGGCAGCACTCCTCTCCTCTCCTGTCCCCCGGCCCCTGGCCCCTGCCCGGGCTCCAGGCCCTGGCACTGCTGTCCGCACTCGAAGAAAGTGCAGTGTAACTCTCGTTCACACACTCGTCCTCGCGGAGCAGGATCTCCGCACAGCTGCGCTCCAGTGGGGAGTCTTCCTGTTCACATCAGCGTGTTTGGGGCATCTGAAACTGCAGCCCCGACCCCCTCCAGAGACACACAGCTCCTCTCCCCCACAGCCCAGCCTCTCCTGGAAGAGGCCGGCCAGCCGACCAGCCAGCCCAAGGGAGGAAGAGTGGGGGGCAGGAAAGGCCTGGGGGGAGCTGAGACAGGAGGGATAGAGGAAGAGAAGGGTGTGTTGCTGGGTGCTAGTGTGAAAATTCATGACCCTCATTGCAGAGCTTCCCTGCAGAGTCCCTAGCAGGACAGAAAACAAACAGCAGAGTGAGAGAGAGAAGGGAAGGAAAGAGGGGGGGAAGGACAGATTCTTTGCATGTCTCAAAGCATCCCATCAGCCACTGCGCTCCAGCGCGCCTCTGCAGTGCTGCCGAATGAAGTCACACACACACGCTGCGCTCTGTCTCCACGGCACCCAGGTAACCAGGCAACCAAATATTTCCCTTCTGTGCAGAACGCCGGAGGGCAAGGCAGAGCAGGGGATATATGAGGGAGATCTGGGCAGACCCGCTCGCTGTGCAGCCACAGCGCCGTGGCGGGCTGGGCGTGCTGCTGAGGAAGTGGAGTGAACAATGAGCGGATGAATGGAGAGAGAGGGGAGAGCAAGGAGAGAGGCAGCAGAAAGCAGCAACAAGCTGAGACTCAGCCTTCACATTCCACAGCCCCCCTCCACACACACCTCCGAGGTAACTCACAGGAGAGACCGACACAGCCGACAGGAGCTGCCTGCAGCCCCACAGCCCTGGGGCACCCCCGACCCTGTACAGTATTTCCACACAGCCCTACAACACCCACAAACACACTCTTCTGCATGACGGTGAGATGCAGAAGAAAGAGTGAGGAGCAGGAAACTCTTCTGTTCTGGGAAACCATTAAGTCTAATTTGCAGGAGCCCTCATGCGTGTGTCAGGGACACCCTGCTCTACTCTAGACTTCCTCAGCTCTGAGGAGGCACTCATCATCAGAGAGCTCAGCGAGGCACAGGGAAGACAGAGTGGCAAAGGCTGAGCTACAAGTCTCACCCACCACAGGCAGCCTAAGCCATTCCCTACTTGTACACAGCCTGGCCGTCCCACACGCTGCCCCAGCGCAGAGCTGCAGTGGGAAACAACACCAGAAGATATTCCTTCACTTGCCTGGGAACGATTCTGCTTTTACAAGGAAAACAGCACACTGAGATGTAATGAAAAGGCAGAGAGGAAGGAAAAAGCTGCTAGATAAGACAGAGGTGCTGCTGACAGTGTGGGCAGGACAGCATTCCTCACAGCAGTAGGTAATGCCCTACTGTTCACTCACAGCGGGGCGAGACTCAGAGCCACCCTCCAGCCTTGCTGCAAAACACAGCTTCAAACACAGGTCCTCATCTCAGAGGATCACAAAAACACATCCCAGCTGCGTACAGCACAGGCGTTCTGCAGGCTGTGCCCTGCAAGACTGCAAGAGGGATTCGAGACTTCACTGCCCCACTGTGGTTTCTCATTCCAGAAAAAGAAGCAGACTCCTGTGAGTGTTTATCACCATTACTACGAACAGTATTGACTCTTGATTTTCTGCTATCCCACCTCTTCCACCAGGAGGACAGAGGAATCCCATAGTATATGTTTGCATTATAGCACATCCACAAATCTTTCCACACGAAAGCACCTGTGTATCTGCGACATATTCACGCCTGCTATAACCACATGGCCTGTTGATATCTCAAAGTTCCTCCTGCCCTCAGCTTTATAAGAAAGTGTCCCTTGGAGTCTTCTGTGAGCCCACAGGACCCTACCACCCCTTCTCAATCTTCCCAGGCCTTTGCTTCACCTGCATGTTTCCATGTTCCTGGATCCTGATGGATTAGGGCCGACCCCGGACTCAGAGTCAGCAGCCCTCCTCATACAGACACAGGACAGACATGCACACCCCTGCCTGACCCCAAACGTTCAGAAAGAACACAGGCAAAACCAGATGGATCGGCCCACAGTGCCCAGTCAAGGGAGCTGGTGCTCTGTTAGGGGTATGCTGGGATGTGGCAGCAATGCATTAAGCACCCAGAATGGAAGGCTGGTGATGTCATGATCCACTGAAGCTGCATCAGTCACTTCCAGGCGACGGCATCACTGCAGCCTGTGAGGTAATCTGGGGGCTCAGCGCAGAGCCTGTCAGCGGCGCTACGCTTAGCGCTGCACCCTGGGGCCCCCAAGGGCAGACAGCCTGTTCCCGTCCAGCCACTGCTCTGCTCCTCATAGCAACCTGGCAGCAGCTCCTCTGTCCTCCCCCGCTACTTTCTTTCCCTCTCCTCCCCCTCTTCCACCCTGCTCTCCTCTCTCCCATCCTCCCTCACAGCACAGATGCACTACAGGCTGCTTCAATATCCTCCTCCCCCCATGACACTCTCACCCAAGGACATGTGCAGCTCCCAGAGACCCTCTTATTTACGTTTGATTAGAAATTCAGACCTTTACTTTTCTCCTGTTTCCTCCTTTACATGGCCTTTACAGGAGAAAAGGGAAACAACAGCAGAAAGTAAAATTTGAACTGAATTATCCATTCCCATCTCGGCCCAGCGCAGAGCAGCACAGCTCCAGACCAAAGCATTTCCATGAGCTGCCCTCTCCACATTTTCCTCATGATCCTTGTCGACAGCCTCTCTCAGAGCGCTATAGAGACACAACTGTTTCAAGCCTACTGCCTTTGAGGAAGTAATGATGTCCCCCCAGAAAGCCAGGAGAAATTGAAGAAAGTGGCAGATTTCAAAGTCTAATCCTGAGAATGAACAGGGAAGGGCCTGCAGATATGAGTCACAGGCATGAGTGTTACACAATTCTGCATGCTGCAGTGGCGCTATCAGTGCATCCGGAGTCCGGAGCAGGGAGTGTGTGGGAGCTGGGCCAGTGCTAAAACTGTTCCCTCACCTATATCGAAACATCACTCGGATCCACTGGACAGTACCCTAGCCCCCCAGATTCCTCTCCCTCCCCCTGACGCCTCTCTGCTCGTGATTAACTGGTTCTCTGTAGCATCCCCTGCCAGCACACACAGAATGGCAATCTTCTATCTTAAAGCAAGTCGTCCTGTATTCACACTACTGTTATATAAAATTTGTTTTGTGCACTATGCATGCTCACAGCTGTTTTCCACAGTTGGGTTTTTATCTTTTAAAATGCTGCACTGAAAGTAATGACTAGTAAAGCAACCAAGATCCCACCACCAACACCACGTGGGCAGCTGACAGGAAGCAAGATGATCCCTGACCAATAACCTACTAGGAGTTTTTAGAGCAATCCCAGTGCAAACCAGTATGGCCTCTATCATCCACGGTCCACACAGAAAACAATCTGCTAGGAATGAGTGAATTTTGGGGTGATCCTGTCCCCATTGAGTATTGCTAATAAGAACTCACAGTCCTACTAAGCAATTGCACTAAATCTCCATTCTGCCTGCAAAAGAACACTTTAGCATGTATCTTTAAGGAAATGACACTGGAGTAATTTAAGAAAATCAAGATAGAAAACGTGCAAGAAACTGCTGTGTTTGGGCAGGAGCACAGCAGTGAAACAGAGAGGACGGAGACAAGCAGACAGACGAGGGGTCGCACTCTTACTTCAAGGGGGGAGTCGGGGTTGGCGTGGCGTTTCCGTAGCGACAGGCGCTGCTGGCTGCGCAGGGAGAACCTGCGGATGGACTCGCGGCTGCGAGACGCGAAGCTGCGCAGGGACGCTGCACGCTTGAAGGACGAGCGCTCGCCCGCGGCTCCCCGCTCGGGGACCATCGCCGTGGAGACCAGGCTGATGGCGCCGTGCAGCGAGCGGCGGACCGTTCCCACCCACTGCGACATCTGCGTCTGTGCCACCGCCAGCTTGTCGCCCAGGTAGTCCATGGCGCCCGGCGGCAGCGAGCTGGGTCAGGTCCGGGTCGAGTCTTCAGCAGCACAAAGGCCCAGCTTAGAGCAGCAGAACTCTCAGGTCAGACCATCAGTGCCAGCAGACAGCTACACCTCGTCAGCTCAGGCAAACCCCGGATCCCCTCAGTGAGAGTTTTCCTGGAATTCACCGGGGAGCCTCTTCAGAACCGCACTGGGATCGCTCCAGAGCCTAACACCACCTCCCAGGATTCCTGAATCCTGCTGGAACGGTTTTTGAAACAGCAGCAGTCCCTGGGCTCTGTCTCTCCCCCGTCTCCCTCCTTAAGCTGGGCTGCGCTCCTGTCTCTGTCTGCAATCTCCTATATAGCTGGTCATGTCAGGAGCACTCCTGACAGAGAGCCCGCAGCGCCAGGGCAAGGCTTAGCACTCAACACTGTCCACGGTGACGGATGAGAAACCCAGGCAGTTGAGGTAACAGATTCCTCTCGTACTCACTGCTCCCCAGCTCTTTCCTTCCTTCCTTCCTTCTAGGGTGCTAATTACTGCTTCTGGTCCTGCCGGAATCCCGGAGGCCTGGGAGGGCAATACCCAGCAGGCCCGAGAGAGAGATCACTGAACACCTCGCCTCCCACAGCCCGGAACAGCCACGAACAGCAGCAGCAGCAGACGGCTGAGAGCCCAGGAAACAATCAGTCGTCAACAGCAAGCATGTCTAAAAATACACTGAAGATGTCAAAAATGTATCTGGCTACGAGCTCAGGCTTACAGTAGCTCCACACATTCAATAAGGCTGGACTGCTCCTGGCCCGTTCGCTGGTCTTCAGGGAGCAGACACTGACCGGGACGTTACCACGCAGCAGGGAAACGGAGCAGCGCAAAGCGATCCTGGCACGGGCCTGAAGAGTGTCCCCGCGGTGGGGCGGGTCCCGGGTTCGAGAGCGCAGAACAGCGCCATGACTGAGGCTCCACTCCAAATAGTTATTCCTTATAAGTCCAGCGGCGTTTTCCTACTGGATACATAATCAAATCCAAGAGAGAATCATCCTAGATCCATCCTGGTGCCAGTTAAACACGCCAGAGACGGGGACGCACAGCTCCTCTGGATCAGACCCAGGCTCCAGTCCCCTTCGCAGCGCCCGAGAGAGAGGGAGCAGAACGACAGCAGAGCAGGAGTCCCATTCAGCAGGTTGTGCCAGACGGAGAAGAAAGCAGCTCTGTAGAAAAAGCCGAGCAGCCGGACTAGAGCACGAAGCGGCAGAAGTTTGTCCCTCTCACAGGTACAGGCAGGTACAGAGAGCGCTGCGTCGGGCTGCTCCCCGCGCTACAGTCCTGGGGGAGGGAGGCAGAGGGGAGGAGCCGGCCTCGGAAGCAGGCAGGGATCCTGCCCTTCCTGCACACAGGCTCGGAGAGGAAGGAGAGCGCCGCTGGCCTCCGCACTGCAGAGGAGAGAGCGGATTCCTGTATTGTTCCTGCTCTCTGCTCGAGCGGGATATCAGAGCCGAGCGCCAGCAGATAGAGAGAGGGGGAGGAGAGCAGGAGAGAGGAAGAGAGAGCCTGGAGGTGCATCTGTCTCTCTCCGTCCTCAAGCTGTGACTGTACCAACCCTCCAGCGAGGTGGGGGGGGGAGGGGGGAGGGGGCAGGTGATACGGAGGAATTAGGGAGCTCAGTCAGGCCCTATGTGCTTACAGTCCTGGGCTGTTTCCTCAGAGCTGGGAGAGAGAGCTCTAGTGTGTGTGCATGTGGGTCACACAGCAGAGAGGGAGTGCCTGTGTGTGTCAGACACACCACTGCCCTACACTCCACTGTTCACCTCACTACACACACAGTTACACACATCCCTGCAGGCCAGCCTGGCCCTGCTGCAGCTGGAGGTCACTGCACTGCATCACACACTTTGTTAAACAAAACACAGAGCAGGCAGGTCGGGGTTTTACTCTGCTCATCTCTCTCCCGGTTTGTCATCTGTTCCTGGTCTCTTTCACTCCCTTCATTTTTCTGGATCAGCATTCTCCTGAATCCCATTTTCAGGAAAAAAAACAATTACAGGCATTTCCCAAGTGAAACACACAAGTTAGAGCAGAAGGAGCAGAGAGAGGGAGGGAGGGAGAGAGACAAAGAGGGAGAGAGTGAGGGAGGGAGAGAAAGGGAGTGCAAAAGACTGAGAGAGACAAGGAGAGGGAGTGAGAGGGAGAGGGGAAGGGAGTGAGAGGGAGAGTGAGAGAGGGGGAGAGAGGAAGAGTGGGGGGGGGGAGAGAGGAAGAGTGGGGGGGGGGGGAGAGAGGAAGAGTGAGAGGGGGGGAGAGAGGAAGAGTGAGGGGGGGGAGAGAGAGCCAGCAGCAGGATCTTGTGCTGGTGTACGGTCTCTAGACTAGAAAAGACTGAGGACCCCCTGTTCATGTAAACAGCCGCAGAAGGACGCCTGCCACTGTCAAAAACAGCTCATTATCACCATGATTAATACTAAAGGCAGAGGTGCAGCTCGACAGACCTGCTGTGAGGGTGCAGACGGCTCCAGTGACCTGAAATCCTGAAACCCTCAAATAAAGCTTGAGAAGGCTAAGAAACACTCACCTGACACCCCAGTACTACCTAGGACACACCTTGAGGTGTCAGTGCTAGAGCCCCGTCCAAACACCTGGTCGAGAGCAAGGTACAACCAGCTCAACTACACTCCTCATGGACAGCGGAGTATCTCCTGCACACACGACAGCTCATATTGAGCTCCAGGGGCCCAGCACACAAGTGCACCTGATGCCCCCTGCTGGTCAAGCTGCCTGCAGAGAGACCAGGCTGGCAACAGCAGCAGCCCAGAGAGCAGCAGCAGCAGCAACAACAGAAACAGCAGCAACACAGAGCAGCAGCAGCAGCAGCAGCAGCAGCAGCAGCAGCAGCAACATGGAGAGCAGGAGCAGCTCCAACAAAAGCAGAGCCAAGAGCAGGTGGGAGCTGGGTGACTTCCCTACCTCCTGTTGCCAAGCAACAGAAAATCTAGGGAAACCTGTCTAGCAGATTTAAGACAAGCAGTTGTGACTTCCTGTTTTACAGTATCCTGACTGACAGTGCACAAACCTGCACACACACGTTTGCATCAGGCCCTGCGCAACACAGACAAGGTCAGCTATGGCACATACCACTGTGCGTGTGTGCAAGCTGCAGCAGAGGCAGGAAGCAGCTTGACCGCAGGGCTGCCGAAAAAAGACCGGCAGAGCTCAGAGAGGCGTATCACTTCCACACACACGGGCCAGCCCCCCCCAGGCCTGAAATGAGGTCACTAATTAGTTCAACACAAGAAACACAACCTGTGCTGCTCTGTCTGTCAGCACCTCACTCTTTCACCTGGGTAGCTGCCAGCTCCCACTCAGGACACAGAGCCACAGGCTGGCCTACAGCTCCCACTCAGGACACAGAGCCGCGGGCTGGCCTACAGCTCCCACTCAGGACACAGAGCCGCGGGCTGGCCTACAGCTCCCACTCAGGACACAGAGCCGCGGGCTGGCCTACAGCTCCCACTCAGGACACAGAGCCGTCGGGCTGGCCTACAGCTCCCACTCAGGACACAGAGCCGTCGGGCTGGCCTACAGCTCCCACTCAGGACACAGAGCCGTCGGGCTGGCCTACAGCTCCCACTCAGGACACACAGGCGTCCCCGAGCTGGAAGAGTGAGGAAGAGGAGGGTTCTGATCCCTGTGCGGGTTGGCTCCTGTCTGCGGCTCTGTCCTGATCTCCACCAGACTGGACAGCCAGCAGTCCTGCTGTGGGAGTCTGGGACGAGCTGCCCAGCCACGTGGGTGAAGACGCTACCGTGTCAGAAAACAGCCGGACGCGATCCTGGGGTCAATGAGCCACATGCCGGTTAACAGGCTCCTCTTGCCCGTCACCTGAGCCCAGCCAGCTGCTCGCAAATGAAGTGACACCAGAAATCAATACCCAGAAAATAAAAACACACGAATATAAACAGGCTGTGGAGTTTAAAATTTCTGTGGCGCCCGTGTTTGCCCATTGTATTACCCCTGACCTCTCACCTTTCTCTCTCCCTCACACTTCAACCCCTGACCTCTCACCCCTCACCACTGCCCCTTTTCTTCCCTCACCCTCTCTCCCTCTCTCCTCAGATGCCTTCCCCATTTCTCAGGTAAAGTCTGAAGCACGTGAGTGAGTTTTAATAGAGAGACAGGAGTAGGAATGAGCTGCTACATGTTCTCTGGCTGTCTGACCAGCACCCTAACCCTCACAGAGACTTGCAGAACTGTCACAACATCAACACCGAACCAACAGCCGAGCCGAGATCAATACTCATGAAGGGATGAAGCCTTCCTCTCCCTCCCCTCTCTCGGTGTTTGACAGACAGACAGGACACTGATCTCTCCACTCACCCACAGCAGCTGCAGAGCTTTCAGACAGCCAGGGCAGTAATAATACTCCATCTCTCCTCACAGACGCGAGCGAAACAAGTCCCAAACTTTCCTGCCTTCCCTTTGAGCTCGCAGCTTCCTCAGTACACAGTCCAGCCCCCAGAGCAAGAGAGAGGTCGCCTCTGACGCGCGCCAGCAGCGCAGACATGTATAATTTAGTGATCTGACTCAAACACGCACAGGCTTCCTCTGAGCTGAGACCACACACACACTGACTCCTGCTGTGGATTTGGAAGACAGAGCAATTTAACCAATGTGTTTGCACGGGTCCCAGCTGACCACGGGGCCACTGTATAATACAGTCGTGTCAATAAAGCGCCGTTGGTTCTGAATTTGCACCCTGCAGTGGGGGAGGGAGGACGGGGGGCAGGGGGGGTCGACGGCTCTCAGACTGGTGCCTCCCTGCCGGCAGACAGGTCTGGGTTACCACCACGACGGTAACTTCCCCTGGCGATCTGCTCCGAGCTGGATTGCCGACTTCCTACCACAATCTGACTCTGCAATTACAGTCACACAGAAGGACTGGTTCTGCGCAGGAAGTGAGGGAGGGGTGTCTGCAGACAGCTTTAGTTTCGGGGGGGTTGAATAAATACATCTTTGCTCCTGGAACAGCACTGGGGGCCCCATTCCCCGACCGCCACCAGTCCCATCTGAAGCAGACCCCTATATAAGGAGGAGGCAGGTGTATAGGCGAGGACACCTAGCCCACACCTCCTGTCCTGTCGGATCCGAGTCGGTACAAAAACAGGGGGAGGAGCAAAGGGAAAGAGAGGCGGGAGTGTTCCAGAGACCTGACCCATCCTGGACTGGGCACTGGGCAGCCACGTGGCAAATTACATTCAAACACCGATTAGAAAACAAGATTGACTCATTTGTGACAGAGAGCAGGAAACCTCTTTACACAAAGAGTTGTGAGAGCCTGGAACAGGCTACTGAGCCAGGTGGTTGAGGCCTAAACTTTGGGCTCCCTAAAGCAGCAACTGGACATGTCAGACTGACGGAGCTGCTGGGCGACCAGGCAAGCGCGATGATGTCTGAATGGCCGCCTGTCAATTCCCTGCTTCAGTGATCCCGCCAGCAAAACTCTGACTTTGTGCTCGGAATGGCAGGCAGACTCCAGATTAACACACAGACATCACCAGCTCCCGTGAACAGGAAACACAAACACTGGAAAATCAGGGGAGATTTTCTGACTGCCTGTAATACCGCAGAAGGGCCACAAGGTGGCAGGAAAGACTCAAAAACAGTAAATCCCCAGGTTCTGCAAACCGCTGCAGCTGGCACTAACAAGCCCGGAGACTGCAGAACCGGGCAGAACGGAAGCAGAATTCGCTGCTTACACACCCACCCGATACAGGGGAAGATCTCGGAGGAAAACAGGAGAGATGGACGACAGGCGAGCAACAGTCTTTCAGGACAGTGTCTGCATTGCTACTCCCCCACAGACTGGGGGTACCCCCATCCCTAAAGCAGAAGCCACCCCGAGTTAGATAGCAAGGGGCAGAGTACCGAGCTGGATACACGTCATGCTGCAGGCAGAGGACACAGGCCAGGGGAGGGGCAGGAGCACTTGAATTCCACACACCTGCAGAACCTGTCCAGGACTTGGGGCCAAGCAGGAAACACTGCTGGAGCTGTGCAACTCGTGTGTTCAGAGCAGGTCAGAGCTGTTAAAATCAGGCGGTTCTTTACAACGTCCTGCAGGGATATGCGTACCAAAACATAGGGGTCTTGACAAGAGCCCACATCTTACACTTGGTTACTCGGTGAAATATCCGATACAGGATATATGTACTCCTGCCTACTGAGCCATGTCAGAGAGGCAGGACGGGCTTGAATACCATCTGCTTTACTCACGCAAACCCCTCCCTGACCCGGCCTGCTGCACTCCCACTCTCAGCACAGCGGCCGCACCACTGACACCCTCACTGCACCTAGAGTAGTCACTGGGCACCACACCGCCCCTGCTGGTGGAGAGGGGTAATGGCAGCAGCTCAAACCCAGGAGGCGGGTCAGATTCCAGCAGACGGGAACGGCATTCCTGACAGCCCACACCCGGCACGCTCGCATTTCAGGCTGGACTGGCTGCAAGGCGCTTGTCCAGATCGCAGTGGTGAAGCTGAGAGCAGTGCTTGTATAATATGGCTGTAATTCCAAAAGGCTTATGTCAATTTGCTCAAAATAAGTTAAATCTGAAATCTGCCGGAAAGATCCTCCTGCAGAGGAGCTGTGCCGTCACTGCGAGAGCCGTGACTCACCTCCTTGTGCCGGCTGCGGCTCCTCGCCCTCGCCAAGGGCCCCTCCAGGGGGCTCTCCGGAGGCGCTGGCTTCCGCGACACGATGCCCGGCTTCGCCTGCGCCGAATCCTAAAGCAGAGGGAAGCGCTTTGATTCAGTGGGCTGCCTGTCCACAGACTTGTTATCAGACAAGCAGGCAGCTCCTGGCAGACGGGTGCCGTCAATACAGAAACTGCCTGTGCTCACTACTGAAGCTCATGGAAGTTCAATACTCACCCTTCTGTGTGGCTGCGTGCTGCGCTCGGCACTGGGCTCCACACCGGCCAGGGGGCGCTGGTGGAGACTCCAGGAATCCAAAGTGTCCCCCTGTCTCTGGGATTCGGGTTGCAGTGGGGGCAGGAGAGAGGAACCTCTCTGATCTGCCCCCTTTTTCCAGTCCTGAGGCACTGAGGCTGCTGAACTCTGAGAGAGAGGCTCTGGAAACTGGGCCAAGTTCTGGCTCTGTTTCTGATCCAGTACAGAAGGCCATGGTGCAGTGCCCCAGTGGTCGGGAAGCTCCTCTGCTCCTCTTCCTCGGGATCCTGACCCCTCCCTCCCTCCAGTCTCCCAGAATGCCTTCTGTGAGGGAGACGATATGGGTTCTGTGATGCCAGACTGCTGTGGAGGATTCTCAGTGATCAGGGCTTCTTGGGGAGTGTTGGAGGCCCCCAGTATGTGTCGCCTGGATGTTTTAGGGTCCAGATCCATCGAGTATGTTCCAGGTTTGAGAGAGCCTTCTTCCTGGTGTTTGTGCCCTCCTGGTTTCTGAATATCAGCAACAGGCAAGACCTCCTGAATAGGCTGGTGGTGGGGAGATTCAGGGTTGCAGAATCTCCTGCTAGAAGCTAGGAGCTGGGGTCCCCCTTCAGAGCTGCCCCGGAAGGAGTCAACGTCCAATACCGGCAGCCTGTATGACTCCCCTGCTTTGGGGGCGGGTGTTTCCCACCTGGGGCTCCTGTCCTTCTGCTCTCTGATAGTGGGGGAGTTCAGGTCCAGCATACTGGGTTTGAGCACAGCCCGCCCAGGACCCTCCGACTCGTCCTCTTCCTGTTGCCTCGGAGCGTGCGCCTGGTCCTGCACTGTCTCTTCGGCCTTTCCAAAGGCTGCCTCCAGAGAGGGGCTCCTGGGCAAGGAGAACCTCGGTATGCTCCACTGACGCTGCTTCACAGAAAAATCATCGTAGAGCACCTCTATCCCTGCACTACTGGTCACGCTCTTCGGGACCTCTGGAGGGCTATCCTTGGTCTGGCCAGTCAGGGCGAAGTACATTGCTCTGGGCTCTCCTTCACCTCTTTTTCCTTGTTCAATCGTGGTGGTAATTGTGGGATTGCCCTGTCTCTCCTTCTGTAACTCCTTCTGCTTCTCCCACTCTAATTCCAACTGTCTCTGCCTCTCCCACTGCAACTCCCTCTGCCCATCTAACTCCAGCTGCCTCTGCCTCTCTCGCTCCAACTGCCTCTGCCTCTCTAACTCCTGTTCCAAATGCTTCTGCCTCTCTCGCTCTAACTCCAGCTGCCTCTGCCTCTGCCTCTCCTGCTCCAGCTGCCTCTGCCTCTCCTGTGCTATCTCCATCTGCCTCTGTCTCTCTTGCTCCAACTGCCTCTGCCTCTCTAACTCCTGTTCCAACTGCTTCTGCCTCTCCTGCTCCAGCTGCCTCTGCCTCTCTAACACCTGTTCCAACTGCCTCTCTTGCTCTAACTCCAACTGCCTCTGCCTCTCTCGCTCTAACTCCAGCTGCCTCTGCCTCTCTCGCTCTAACTCCAGCTGCCTCTGCCTCTCCTGCTCCAACTGCCTCTGCCTCTCCTGTGCTATCTCCAACTGCTTCTGCCTCTCTCGGTCTAACTCCAGCTGCCTCTGCCTCTCTAACGCCTGTTCCAACTGCCTCTCTTGCTCTAACTCCAGCTGCTTCTGCCTCTCTCGCTCCTGCTCCAACTGCCTCTGCCTCTCCCGCTCCTGCTCCAACTGCCTCTGCCTCTCCTGTGCTATCTCCAACTGCTTCTGCCTCTCTTGCTCCTGCTCCTGCTCCAGCTGCCTCTGCCTCTCCTGCTCTAACTCCAGCTGCCTCTGCCTCTCCTGCTCTAACTCCAGCTGCCTCTGCCTCTCTCGCTCCTGCTCCAGCTGCCTCTGCCTCTCCTGCTCTAACTCCAGCTGCCTCTGCCTCTCTCGCTCCTGCTCCAGCTGCCTCTGCCTCTCTAACGCCTGTTCCAACTGCCTCTCTTGCTCTAACTGCAGCTGCCTCTGCCTCTCTCGCTCCTGCTCCAGCTGCCTCTGCCTCTCCTGCTCCAACTGCCTCTGCCTCTGCCTCTCTCGCTCCTGCTCCAGCTGCCGCTGCCTCTCCTGTGCTATCTCCAACTGCTTCTGCCTCTCTCGCTCTAACTCCAGCTGCCTCCACCTCTCCTGCTCCAGCTGCCTCTGCCTCTCTCGCTCCTGCTCCAACTGCCTCTGCCTCTCCTGTGCTATCTCCAACTGCCTCTGCCTCTCTCGCTCTAACTCCAGCTGCCTCTGCCTCTCCTGCTCCAACTGCCTCTGCCTCTCCTGTGCTATCTCCAACTGCTTCTGCCTCTCTCGGTCTAACTCCAGCTGCCTCTGCCTCTCTTGCTCCTGCTCCAGCTGCCTCTGCCTCTCTCGCTCCTGTTCCAACTGCTTCTGCCTCTCTTGCTCCTGCTCCAGCTGCCTCTGCCTCTCTCGCTCCTGTTCCAACTGCTTCTGCCTCTCTTGCTCCAACTGCCTCTGCCTCTCTTGCTCCTGCTCCTGCTCCAGCTGCCTCTGCCTCTCCTGCTCCTGTTTCAACTGCCTCTGCCTCTCTCGCTCCAGCTCACCTTCCCTCTCTTTCTCCAATTCCCCCTCCTTCTTTTCCAGCTCTGCTGGGACTCCTGGTGCCCGTCTGCTGTGCCACTCTGCTGCGGGGGAATCTGGAGAGGACTGGACACCCCCCGCCTGCAGGGGGGCGTCTGTCCGCCACTTCTGCAAGGCGCCCACCCGGAGGCACCTGCTGCCCTGCGCAGGCGGGGTGGCTGGCTCTCCGGAGCCGGCCCTCCGTGAGCGCAGGGTCAGGGCTCTATCTTCGTGCTGGGCCGCGGGCAGCTCCTCGCTCACCGCCCTCCTCTCCCCCACGGCGCCGACAGCGTCGTACACGTGCTCCACCTTCGTCAGCGCTGCCAGCGGCCCCGGGACCACGGCCGTGGTGAAGGTGGGGGTTTCCCGGAATGAAGCCGTGGCCAGGATGCCCCTCTGCCGTGCCCCGTCCTGGGCCGGCGCTCCGTAACGGACAGACTGGCTCCGCTGGGCATGCTCTGCTCCTCTTCCTCCCTCGGCGAGCGGGCGCGCCTCGCCCACGGTGTGCCTCTCCACCACGTTATCGAACAGGGAGGCGCGGACGGTCAGAACGCCTGGGGACGAGGGGCAACTCGGGCTCGGGGCCCCACCATCGTCGGACTCCCGCCGCCCTTCCGTCACCTTCTCCTCGTCCTCGTCTTCCCTCCTCCGCGGTGTCGTGACAGCGGGCAGGGCGGCGAGGGCGCAGGGCTCGTGGGCACCCCCCTCGGCCACGGTCCCCTCCTCTCCTTTCCATCCCCTCTCGGGGTCCCCCAGGGGCGAGGGGGACAGGTCATCCACCTGTGGGGCGCAGACAGAGGCGGACAGAGTGAGCGAGCGAGATGGCCTGCGATCGTCCTAGCGCAGAGCAAGAGCCTGGGGAAGGAGGGGGCGGCGAGGGGAGAGAAGGAGAAAGGCAGAAAGGTCTTTCTGAAAGCCTTATTGTTAGCGACCGGGGCAGAGTGGCTCAAAGTGAGCAGACAAGGCCTGAGCAGTAATAGGATCTGCAGGCCTTTGTCAGGAGAACAAAAGCAGGAGGGGAGCGACTGGCGAGCAGATCAGAGGCTTGAGCTGCTGTCCTTCCCTTGTGCTCGCAGCCAAGTCCACAGGCGCAGGCCGGAGTGTCGGAGCACCCCGCTCCCATTCCGCATGCAGATCCGGCTCTCCGCGCAGCATGGCCAGCACAGGGACAGGCTGCAGGGCGAGAGTGCTGCTCCGTGCTTGCAGAGCTACGCTTCAGACAAATACCTTCCCAAAGACTGACTGGAGTATTTTTGGCCAAGTGGAAGATTTTCAGGGGACCCACCTTTCTGTGGGCATCGCTGTCGCTCTCCGAGCGGCTCCTCGTCACCTCATTCCCAGAGGGAGACGGATTCTCCCGAACAAACCTGAGGCACAGAGACAGAGCTGAGTCCACAGACACTCCCCACACGCACTCTGGACACACACACACTCCAGACAGACTTCAATACCTTCTAGTGAGGTCCACGGGCAGTGGGCGGGGCTTGATGGATCTCCTCTGGGGCTCCGCCCTGCCGGGGGGCGTATCTGCTCCTGTCAGCTCCTTGATTCGCTGCTTCACCCCCACAGTCGGCTCCACATCCGCAAGGGGTGGGGCTGACCCCTGTGTGTTGACCCCACCTCCAGAAGAGGGGGAGGAGGAGGAGTCCAGCAACTGGCTGATTCGGCGTTTAATACTTCCGCCTGTAGGAGGCAGTGTCTCCTCCTTCCCCTCCCCGCTGGGCTCTGCTTCCTCAGGCACGGGCTTAGTCTCTGGAGCAGCAGTCCTCTCTCTCTCCAGGTCCCTCGGGCTCACTCCCTCGGCTCCTCTCTCCAGCACCCTCTCTCTCCTCCTGGCCGGTGCATTCTCCTCCTCCTCCTCCTCCTCCTCCTCTTCTTCCTCCTTCGCGCTGTCCGGCTTGTTCTCCTTGCTGTGCGCAGCTCTCCCGGCCTTGCTGTGCAGAGACAGCCCGATGGATTCAAACTTCGCCGTGAGGTCAGAGGACAGGGGTCTGCGCGACGCTACCCAGGGTCTCGTCCCCGGGTCCTTGGTTGGGGAGGCATCAGGCCGGTTCGAGCTGGACGGGTACATGGCAGAAACCGGCCTGGGCTTGCTGGGCTTGGCCCGGGACCGGAGCTGTGAGGGGGTGTCCAGGCCTGAGGTCCGGTCCTGCCCCTCCTGCTGCCTGTCCTCTGCGCCCCTGGCCTCAGCCCGAATCAGGAAGCCCATGGATTTGGCCCTGGTGATGCCACTTCCTGCCCGTCTGGCCCTGCCCCCCTCCTCTGGCTCCGCCTCTGCCCTCGTCCGCCCCGCCCACTCTGCTGACTGGCACCCCCGAAGGCCCTGCCCAGCCCCGGGGGTGTCTGCAGTCCCGATCACCGTCACCGTCTGGGGCTGGACGCTCGCTGGCGGGGTGCAGGGCGCCGCGCTCCCAGGGCTCTGGTCTGGCTTGGGGGTGGGGCTCGGTTTAAAGGATGGCGATCCAGTGGGCACTTCTGGGGTGGTGTTTGGAGTGCTGGGGCTTGGCTTGGCACTGGGCCCCGGCACGCTGCCCAGGCTGGGTTTTGAGGTGTTAGCCGGAGCAGGGCGGGCCTCTGATTTGGCGCTCGGTTTGGGGGCCAGGATGGGGCGGATGGCAGAGGGCCGCTCCACAGTGAAAGGTTTCGGGGTGAGCCGGGGTTTGGGGCCCGGGAGGGGTTTGGCGGGCTCGGCTGGGAGAATGAGGCTCCCCTGGGATCTGGGTGTGGGTTCAGGGGGAACCTTATTGCTGGAGTCTGTGAGGGGGCTCAGGTGCGCACGTGCCGCCCCCACTCCTGGTCTCCCATCCCCCCCCGCACGCTCCCCCAGAGAGGGGGGCCCCGACTTCATTCCCACCTCAGCTGCCATGGGCCCCCAGGGGCATCAACAGCCCTGCAACTGCAGAGAGCAAGAAAATAGAGAGAAACCAAGTCAGCATCTCCAGCATCTCCCGACCCAGCCTGATCTGGCCTCCCTCTCCAGGATCGCTTGCAACAGGCTGCACTGATTCCAGTCTTTCGCAGCCTTTCTCCAAAGCTGGGCACTACTCTGGACCAGCAACGGTGCCGAGCCTGGGTGAGCTTCACACAGTCCGACCACACTCCTGCTGCACAGTGGTCTGATCCGCTCCAGCTCTTACTGCAAGCTGCTGCAGAGCGCTCTCGTTTTACCTTATTTTGGGTAAATTTGCATTAGAGAGCCTAAGAGGTGAGAAGTTAAGATGCACACGTTGTATATCTGCTTCACCAGTGCAGCTTGTACAAGAGCATCATAGCTCACAGCAAAACCTGGAGCGGAGCAGAGTGCTATGCACTGGGAGTCTGACCTCCATTTAATCCCTGACCACCCTGATGAAGCCCCATGTGAAGACAATAACTCCTTGCTGTGCTGGTAAGATGAAGTAAAGTCACAGGTGGAATGAAGAGCAGAAGCCTCTAGGATAGAAGCGCTTCTTTACACAGAGAGTAGAGGGTGTCTGGAACAAACCAATGGGTCCGCCTGGGGGTCTGGGTGAGAATTTGAGGTTGATAAGCTGCCGAGCAGCTGAGAGAATGAGACACACACACGCATGCGGGGAGGGGAGGGAACACACACATGCAGCTCTTCACACTCTGCTCATTAGACTGCTGAGACTGACTCACAGCACAGGGCACACACACACACAGCATGCACCCCTCCTACCCCTCCCGATACTTCCCACCCCACGGTGAGCTTGTTGCTAGACACTCTCACCTGTCCAAGCAGCTCAGAGCAGGGGGCTCCTCTCCCCTCGATCTGCTGCCCCACTACAGGACTCTGCCGTCTGCTCTCACTCACAGCTGCTGATCTGACTCGTCCCTCCACTGCTCTCCTCTCCCAGGGACCTCCTTGTCACAATGAGAACAGACCAGGCACACCCTGGACTTTACTCCACAGGCTCTTACTGTGACGTCCCTGTTCTCTGTCTCTGAGTCAGCAGAAAGAGGGAGGGACAGCAGTGTCTCTAGAAGTGTCTCTAGTCCAGTCAGGAGTGTGTCAGTGTGTGAATTCAGGGGGAGTGTGAGAGGAGAGGGACAGCAGTGTCTCCACTCCAGTCAGGAGTGTGTCAGTGTTTGAATTCAGGGGGAGTGTGAGAGGAGAGGGACAGCAGTGTCTCTAGCAGTGTCTCCAGTCCAGTCAGGAGTGTCTCAGTGTGTGAATTCAGGGGGAGTGTGAGAGGAGAGGGACAGCAGTGTCTCCAGTCCAGTCAGGAGTGTGTCAGTATATGAATTCAGGGGGAGTGTGAGAGGAGAGGGACAGCAGTGTCTCTAGCAGTCCAGTCAGGAGTGTCTCAGTGTGTGAATTCAGGGGGTGTGAGAGGAGAGGGACAGCAGTGTCTCCAGTCCAGTCAGGAGTGTGTCAGTGTGTGAATTCAGGGGAGTGTGAGAGGAGGACAGCAGTGTCTCTAGCAGTGTCTCCAGTCCAGTCAGGAGTGTCTCAGTGTGTGAATTCAGGTGGAGTGTGAGAGGAGAGAGACAGCAGTGTCTCCAGTCCAGTCAGGAGTGGGTCAGTGTGTGAATTCAGGGGAGTGTGAGAGGAGAAGGACAGCAGTGTCTCCAGTCCAGTCAGGAGTGTGTCAGTGTGTGAATTCATGGGGAGTGTGAGAGGAGAGGAACAGCACTCAGTAGCCTCATAAAATTAGTTTTCTTCATTCCCCAGACACATTGACAGTGGAACTATCCAGTTAAGCCACAACATCACCCCCACTGGTGCCCGCAATAAACACCACCCTTCTGCATCAGGCCCTGCTGCAACCGCAAGCACTAGCTGTGCCTGACTGCAGTAGCTCAGAACAACAGGCTGGGCAGGTGCCACATGATAACCTGTCATTGTAGTGTGCTCAAAGCCAGCTGCACATGCAGTTCCTAAATTATCCCAAATTATCCAGCAGACAGTCTGCCCTGCGCGAGTCCCAGACTGCAGTCAGCAGATCGCAGAGAGAGAAGGAAAGAGGGGGGAGAGGGGGGGAGTAGCAGCAGTGCTATTTGTACCAACAGGAGTAAAAATGGCAACAGTAGACAGAGTGGTATTCTCAGCAGAGACAGGCACAATCAAGAGGAGCCATTCACCCCATCTAGACTGTTTGATATATAGCAACTAACCTATCTGAGGATCCCAACCAGTCCCAGTTCTTGAAAGAAGCCAAAGTGTCAGTTTTAACAACATCGCTGGGCAGCTTGTTCCAGACTACCACCAACCTTTGTGTAAAGAACCGCCACCTGTTCTTAGCTCTAAATGTAGCACCAGCAGGGACAGTAATGTCATCAATAATATTGGCAATGTCAGCGATGTCAGTAACAGCAGTGTCAGCATCAATGGTGTCACATCTAACATCCCATAATCACCTACCTGCCTGGCAGTCAACGCCGCAGTGATGTCATCACAGGAAACAGGAAGGAAGCGTCACCTGTGAGCGAGAGAGATGCCAGTGAGACAGGTTGGCAGTGAGGGGTGCAGATACCCATCAAGACCGGCGAAGTGGAGACAAGACCTGGCGTCATCGGATTAATGCAAGTCAGCAAGAAATTGTTTTTTATCAGCTCTCAGTATTGAAGCGTAGGGAACGTTGCACTTGATAACTTTCTCCCAGTAACAGAGTTGTAACAGAAACTTCACGGTGACGCTGCTGCCAGCCGACAGGAAGCGCTGGCCTGTGTCTCACACACGTTACTCTCCCCTTGCAGGAATGGGGTTCAGTCTGAACACCTCAGGGTCTCCCACACATATCCAACTGGACAGCGAATCGCCCCATTCCTGAAATGGGGGCCCATGTTGCTGTGACTGCTGTCCCCTGGAACCTGCTGGTGGATGAGATCCTGTTCTGCTGCACAGACTGCCTGTGGACCCCTCTCTCCTGCGCAGGGACTGCGCTCGACCCCACTCTCCTGCTCTGTACCTGTCTCATCTTCACAGGGGGTGTGTGTAATCTATGTGTGGCATACCCGCCCCCGATCTCTGGGGTGGGGGTGCGCAGGGACATAGGGTTGAAGAGGAGAGTTAACTCTCTTGGATTACACTGAAACACACAGCAGATTTTGCATTAATACACCCACAATCCAGGGATTACAGCCGGTGAAATCCTGTGAGTGTAGCTGTCACTGGGAAGGATGCCCAGGCAGGATTATGCTGCCAAACGCCAGCGAGCGAGTGAGGGAGCAGGAAGTGGTCAGTTCAAACCCACTCAGCTCCACAAGATGTTACTGCCTGACAGAGCTGACAGGGCTGCCACACTGCCCTTCTCGCTCACCCACCCCCCACTGCGTGCCTGGAGCACTGCAGAGAGTTAATGCATCACACACCTTTGCATTGCAAAATGTACACTTTCTCCCTGTCTGCCTCTTCAATCTGCTCAGCCACTTGCATCTCGATCTCTAATTCTCATACTGCAGGGCACCAGTCAGCCTGACCTCACAGACACAGGAGTGTACAGCACAGACCGGACAGCAGTCAGCCTGACCTCACAGACACAGGAGTGTACAGCACAGACCGGACAGCAGTCAGCCTGACCTCAGATACACAGGAGTGTACAGCACAGACCGGACAGCAGTCAGCCTGACCTCAGATACACAGGAGTGTACAGCACAGACCGGACAGCAGTCAGCCTGACCTCAGATACACAGGAGTGTACAGCACAGACCGGACAGCAGTCAGCCTGACCTCACAGACACAGGAGTGTACAGCACAGACCGGACAGCAGTCAGCCTGACCTCAGAGAGACAGGAGTGTACAGCACAGACCGGACAGCAGTCAGCCTGACCTCAGAGACACAGGAGTGTACAGCACAGACCGGACAGCAGTCAGCCTGACCTCACAGACACAGGAGTGTACAGCACAGACCGGACAGCAGTCAGCCTGACCTCAGAGACACAGGAGTGTACAGCACAGACCGGACAGCAGTCAGCCTGACCTCACAGACACAGGAGTGTACAGCACAGACCAGACAGCAGTCAGCCTGACCTCAGAGACACAGGAGTGTACAGCACAGACCGGACAGCAGTCAGCCTGACCTCACAGACACAGGAGTGTACAACACAGACTGGGCTCTTCAGAAATACTGCTGTTGTTTTTCAGACACTTCCTGTAGAATACGTTGCAGTGGTCTTTGCCAGCTGTGCGTTGTTGTTGTAATCTGACACTTCCTGTCTTCCAGTTAGCATTCCCCAGCTGGCTGCCACGTGAGGGCCGAGTTCTCAGCGACAGTCATCTGACCGAGCTCATCCTGCAGCTCCCTACAGCAGCCCCGCTGGCCAGCAGGGTCCCCTCTCCACTGTGGGGCACTTGAGGGCAGCGCAAGGGGCCACACTTTCACTGTGAAGGTGCCCTCAAACCCCAGAGCCTGGGAGCAGGTCAGAGGAGAACTGCCCCCAGCCTCCAGGAGGAAGAGGAAGGAATAACAGGCAGTGACTCAGAGCAGCGCGAGAGGGAGTGGAGTGGAGTGGAGTGTGCCCACAGCTCCTGCTGGAGTAAGAGAGTGGGAGTGGAGTGTGCCCACAGCTCCTGCTGGAGTAAGAGAGTGGGAGTGGAGTGTGCCCACAGCTCCTGCTGGAGTAAGAGAGTGGGAGTGGAGTGTGCCCACAGCTGCTGCTGGAGTAAGAGAGTGGGAGTGGAGTGGAGTGGAGTGTGCCCACAGCTCCTGCTGGAGTAAGAGAGTGGGAGTGGAGTGGGAGTGGAGTGTGCCCACAGCTCCTGCTGGAGTAAGAGAGTGGGAGTGGAGTGGGAGTGGAGTGTGCCCACAGCTCCTGCTGGAGTAAGAGAGTGGGAGTGGAGTGGGAGTGGAGTGTGCCCACAGCTCCTGCTGGAGTAAGAGAGTGGGAGTGGAGTGGAGTGGAGTGTGCCCACAGCTGCTGCTGGAGTAAGAGAGTGGGAGTGGAGTGGAGTGGAGTGTGCCCACAGCTCCTGCTGGAGTAACAGAGTGGGAGTGGAGTGTGCCCACAGCTCCTGCTGGAGTAAGAGAGTGGGAGTGGAGTGTGCCCACAGCTCCTGCTGGAGTAAGAGAGTGGGAGTGGAGTGTGCCCACAGCTCCTGCTGGAGTAAGAGAGTGGGAGTGGAGTGGAGTGGAGTGTGCCCACAGCTCCTGCTGGAGTAAGAGAGTGGGAGTGGAGTGTGCCCACAGCTCCTGCTGGAGTAAGAGAGTGGGAGTGGAGTGGAGTGTGCCCACAGCTGCTGCTGGAGTAAGAGAGTGGGAGTGGAGTGGAGTGGAGTGTGGCCATAGCTGCTGCTGGAGTAAGAGAGTGGGAGTGGAGTGGAGTGGAGTGTGCCCACAGCTCCTGCTGGAGTAAGAGAGTGGGAGTGGAGTGGAGTGGAGTGTGGCCACAGCTCCTGCTGGAGTAAGAGAGTGGGAGTGGAGTGTGCCCACAGCTCCTGCTGGAGTAAGAGAGTGGGAGTGGAGTGTGGCCACAGCTCCTGCTGGAGTAAGAGAGTGGGAGTGGAGTGTGCCCACAGCTGCTGCTGGAGTAAGAGAGTGGGAGTGGAGTGTGCCCACAGCTGCTGCTGGAGTAAGAGAGTGGGAGTGGAGTGTGCCCACAGCTCCTGCTGGAGTAAGAGAGTGGGAGTGGAGTGGAGTGTGCCCACAGCTCCTGCTGGAGTAAGAGAGTGGGAGTGGAGTGGAGTGGAGTGTGCCCACAGCTGCTGCTGGAGTAAGAGAGTGGGAGTGGAGTGGAGTGGAGTGGAGTGTGCCCACAGCTGCTGCTGGAGTAAGAGAGTGGGAGTGGAGTGTGGCCACAGCTCCTGCTGGAGTAAGAGAGTGGGAGTGGAGTGTGCCCACAGCTCCTGCTGGAGTAAGAGAGTGGGAGTGGAGTGTGCCCACAGCTCCTGCTGGAGTAAGAGAGTGGGAGTGGAGTGGAGTGGAGTGTGCCCACAGCTCTGGCCAGAAGTGAGCGAGTGTGAGAAAAGTATCTCGACGTCCAGACGCGTGATAGAGGGAACACTGACACTCTCCGATACTGCGGCTCAAATCGGTGACTAATAAACCTCTAGGCTGCAAATCCTAGCAGTAGGAAGAAGTCGCATTCCCACGACAGACAGAGACGGGATCACCCACGGCCCGCGGCCACGACTGTAACCCCGAGCACAGCCCCGCTTCCCGGCAGCAGCGAAGCTCTGTTTACTACCGCCTTTACCTTACTGGGATCCGGGCAGCTTTTCCTCCGCTTTCTGCTTTATCCCGAGAGGCAGCTGGAAACTTTTCTGCCCTTCCTGCTCTCTTCTCCCCTCTCCTTGCCTCGCCTCTCCCGCTGGCGGTCCGGGAGAAAAGGACCAGAGCGCAGCCAACTTCAGCGGAGCGCTTCCCACCTGCCCGTCCGCCTCACCTTCCCCGTATCTGGAGCTGCGTGGCACCTCAACCAAACCTCGCCGAGCAGGGATCCCAGGCACGGAGGAGGAGGAGGCAGCGAGCGCCCAACCGGACGGGCGAGTTCAACCGGAGTAAACGCGTCGCGATCAGGAATCCCCTGCTCCTCCGCAGCGCGACGGGGGAGCGGAGGGAGGGGTGAGAAGTTTTGCCGTCCGCGGTATCCGGGCGGAGAGAGGGAGGGCTGCGCCCAGCTCTGTTTGGCTCGGTCCAGCCAACCCCAGCCGAGGGACAGAGGGAGCAACCTAGCCTGCTGGAGGAAATCCAGCGCGGGGGTGGGGCTCCGGGAGCGCTTTGTTTGGTATTCCTCAGCTAGCAACCTGCGAGGGAGAGAGGAGGGGAGGGCAGGACACGGGACAGGGATCGGTGGCATAGAGCGCCTCCTGGCGGATACCTCTGGGACAGCAACCTTTTCGCGCTCGTTCAATTGACGTTTTTTTTAATAAAAGTTTTCAGGGAGAGAATCACACTACTCTACCACTGCTGTATAGCTACTCCCTTGTTGTGGACTCCCGGTTGTTGAACACATTGTACTGATGGGTCAGAAAAGTCGTGCTGTTCTACAGTAAATCCACTGCTCGAACTTCACTCCCAACAGTTCAGACCCGGTGCTGGACTCCATCTCCTGCAGCTCGCAGGAAAACCTGGAGTGGATCAGACAGCTCTGATCTGGGAGTCTGGCTGACAGTCTAGCAGCCCAGCTCTCCCAATGTCTCTGTGTCTCACAGTCTGTATCCCACACTGTCTCTCTGTGCCCCAGTGAATTAATACAAACTTTAAAATGTTGTAGAAGTCATATTACTTGCAACATTTTCCCAATCATTCAAAGAAAATAATTAAGCAAATTAGTTATTAAATAAGAAATTGCAATTTAGTGGCTGATACTTTAGTGGGAGACTGTGAGGAACAGCAGACAGACTGTGACCAAATCTCTGAGTTTAAAGGTCTTGGACAGAACAGCTCAAAAGCCATGTTGAGGGAGAAGTCTCCAGATTTAATATTGAAGTTGTTGTATGTTGCCATGGCCTGGGGTGTTTCTGTAGTCTGTCAGCAATTCTGTTACAGCAGGAGGGTCAGAATCAGCAGCTGCGAGATCTAACAATCCTGCCTCCCCCCAAAAAACACGTCTGCACACACACCACCATAACACCTCAACCACGTGACTAACAGGAAGAGATGAGCTCTGGCCTGCAAGCCCAGGAGCCCTTCAGACTGGGGCTCTTCCTATGCTTCATTGGGAGGCAAGAAGGAAGCTGAGCCTGTGGTGCCCGTCTCACCCACATGGTCAGTCCAGTCCAGGTCTTTACTGGCTGGGGCAGCAAGGTCTTTCACACAGCTGACTGTGTCCAAGACTTCTCCTGGGTGGACTGGCAGTCCTGGCTTTGGCCGACTTCTACAGAGACGTAGTGGTCAGAGGTTCTCATCCAGCTTTTTCTTGGAGAATCCTTGGAAAGCTTGGCTGGACAGCTGGTGCAGACTCCCACCACTCTTTGTGTAAATCAGTGTCTCGTATTTCTTGTCCAAAAGGCAAACCCTCTTCAGTTACATACTCAAATAGTAAGACCCTTCAATGCACTCCAGTAAAGATCTCTGGGATAGAAAGATCCATCAGGTATGAGTTTAAATGTATTGTCAATTGATCAACCTGTTAAAGAGTTGGTTGTACCACAATCCAGCAAAAGGATTTAAATTGAAAGACTAATTGACTATGCTGCCAATGCCAATGTTATGGACAATCAAAAATTTACAATTAAAGATATGTCCGTCTGATCCTCTGTCTAGTCCAGTTTGAGCAATGTGAATGGGACTGAAATATTTGATCCTGACAGCCTCAGACTAACTCTTTCTCTAATGACTTTATCCTGAACATCTTAATTCATCCCAGTGAAGCTATTTTGTAGATGTATAAACTGTCCTGAACATGTTTTACGCTACCAATTATTACAAATAGAGTGATTAATTTGTAGAATTTTAAACTTCGTGATTTAAAGGAAAACTAGACAGATATTTAGTGCAAGAATTTTACTCACAATCTATATGAAGTCTCAGCAGAATACACTCTGAGTATTGCTAATAAATATCGTGACGTATTGTTATACATGTAAATAAAGCGATTATATATTTCGAAGAGTGGAGGAAAACATTGCTGCGGACGTAGTAGAAATTAACTACATTTCCCACAATCCCTCACTTCCCACGAGAGTCTATAAATGCGAGCCCCATCCGGGTCCCGGGGGTTCCTGCTTGGCGACTCGTCGCCATTATCACGGCGCGTTGGTGTTTCTGCGAAACTGTCTTTCTGTTTTAGCCCGTTCTCCTCCTATCGGAGACCGGCTATCTCCCTTCAGGGGCTCGGCGTCTCTCCTGGGAAGGAAAGCTAACTGCGGAGCCTCAGGGGTCCAGGCCCCGCCGTGCTGCGCTGTTTAATCCCGCGTCTCTCGGAGCTCTGCCCCTCTGTCTTTCTGTGACGCCCGACTCTTCGGTTTCTCTCTGTGTGCGCTGTGGTCAAGATGTCGCCGTGATGGAGTATCCGTGTTTGAACGCAATGAGCCTGGGCCCTGGCCTGATCCTCCGCTCTCGCACTGCCTCCCTCTCTCCCCTACCCTTCGCCCCGTTTGATGCTCGACTGGCCGGAGCTGGCCCACACCAACACCCGCATCAGGAGCACAGACATGGAGAAAAACACCAGCAACGCCAGCAGCAAGGTCCCGCCCAGATCCGGTTCGGCCGGACCGGCTTCGGGCGATTCTAAACCCAAAGCAGGTAAAATAAGAGCAGCGCCACTCTGTTCCATCCCAGCCCGGATCAGCGCCGCTCTCAGGCGGGGAGGTGCCGCACTGTGGGCCGAGGCTTCCCCGCCACCCCGTGGGCCCGAGTGTTTGTTTACGGCACCGGTGACGTCATCCGCTGCTGTTGTGTAAATAACCGAGTTCGAGTTTGTCCGTTTCCCCCGTGTATATATACTGCAGCGACGCGTGTAAAGGTCTCAGACTTGTAAAGGGACAGAAAGACGAGGTATCTCTGGTCTCACTGCTGCCCTGGGTGACCCAGTGCGCACGGGTCTGCTGACTGACACAGTGCGGACTCAGGTGGGCTTTTGGAGAGCTGTGCCAGGAAACGGCAGTGGGCGTGGGTCTCGACTCGTCCTCCGACCCCCCTCTGCTTTTTGCAGATGTGCTGGACTGTGCGAGAGTGGGACATCCACCTTCCAGAGCTTTTCTGTGGCGCTGTCCCGTTCGTCACGGTGGAGCCCCGGGGGTGGGCAGTACAGGAAAGAAATGTAACGCAGGGGATTCATGTCACTATTAAGCGAAGTGTTTTGACAAGAACGGTGCGAGTTATCAGTGCTCTTCAAGGGCGAAAATGCCCCGCTGCAGGTCCACTCATAACTGGGCTGTGAAACTGTGATTGTGCTGTGTGCGGCTGATTGTACCGGCCGGTTGACTGTGCTGTGTGCAGTTGTGCTGCTGATTCTGCCAGCAGCTCCTCCTCACTTGTTTTCCTTCTGCTGCCAACATAACTCATTCCTCCTGATATCTGTACAGTGCAGGACTGACTCAGCTGACTGCAGCTTCTCTCTGATAAAGTTCAGCCTGTGCTGGTGTGTGTGTGTCTGTCCCTCTCGGCCTGTGTGTCAGGTGTGTGTGTGTCTGTCCCTCTCGGCCTGTGTGTCAGGTGTGTGTGTGTCTGTCCCTCTTGGCCTGTGTGTCAGGTGTGTCTGTCTGTCGCTCTCGGCCTGTGTCAGTTTTCTCAGGGTGGTAGTGGTCTGCAGTAGCTGTGGTGCCAGTGGTTGCTCTGCTGGTGTGGACTGGTGTGCTGTGGGAGTCTGTTGCATGCTTGATCCCAGCTGGCTGAGAGCTCAGAGCCTTATCCGCTGGCGGCTGGCGGCTCATGCTGGATTAGGGTTAAGGGGTCATTTTAGGAGAGCAGGCAAGGCTCTAGGAGTTTAAGTAGTGGCTGGTTTGTGCGTGTTTGGGGTGGCCAATGCTGAATTTAAACCTCCTGACCCACTAAGGGGCTGCAGGGGAGTCAGGGACGGGGTTCCTGGGGATTCAGGAGCGCTTGATTCCAAACTCCAGTGTTTGGAAACTCCAAATTGGCTCCAGTGTTTCCCAGAGTGCGTAGCTGAGTTAGAGACCAGGAGAAACTACTGGACAGAGGCTATGTGCCACCAGACCTGTGGGAACAGGTTAAAATGACTCCTGTGGAAAAGGGTGATGTTATCTGTACTGATGTTACGCATCTTTCATTACAGGCAGGTCAGAGTGCTTTCTGTCGAGAGGTTCTCTCCTCAGAATGGCATGTAATTAGTGTGCAGTCACTGCTGGTGTGTGCAGAGCCCTTCTTCGCTTGATCCTACTGGTCACTGTTCTGATTTTCTTCTCCCCCTCAGACAGCAAGAATGGCAGCGGACAGAAGCAGCGCTATAGCCGCAAACGGGAGCCGTCCTTCCCCAAGACAGAGAGTTTCTCCGGCCAGCGCCGCCCCCCCCCACAGAAAGGCAAGGCCTTTGACAAGCGGCCCCCCCAGAGAGGGGGTGGAGGCCGGCAGTATGGGGGCACAGGAGGGGGACGCAGAGAAGAGGTGAGTGGAGTTGGCGTGGGGACTCTGGGGGAGACCTGCTCATGTCGGTATCTAGACTGTAACTGGCACCAGAGTCCTGGCTGTGACTCCTATTGTTCCCTATTCGAGTGCATCGGAGGAATGAGCTCCCCTTCAGGAATTCAGCTCAGAAAGCCCTGTTCCACGCAGCAGGTCCAGGTTGTGCCCCCAGGGGGGCACTGGGTTCAGTGCTGGGCTGCCTTATGTCTGCCCTCTGGGAAAACGCTTCTGACTTCTCCTCTGAGGGATTTCGTCTTGGAAACGGGCAACCATTGCACTGCCAAAGGCTCCGTCCCTGACTCCTCCTTGTGCTTCAAAGGTGTCCATCAGAAATTGATGATAATTACACTTATATAGCTCTTTTCTGGATTTGATTGTTCTAAATTGTAAAATAAGTGTATGTTGGGAGCTGATAATAGTCTGTGCAAACCATGATCTGGAGGGGACCCTTTTCAAGCTCTTGCCCAGGGCCCCCAGAGAGCGAGGGCCGGCTTATTGGCAGCAGTGGGCTGCCAATTGTGAGTTGCTGGAGTCCTGCCGCCCGTGACTCTGTAGACTCGGCTGCTGGGGTCCTGCCGCCCGTGACTCTGTAGACTCGGCTGCTGGGGTCCTGCCGCCCGTGACTCTGTAGACTCGGCTGCTGGAGTCCTGCCGCCCGTGACTCTGTAGACTCGGCTGCTGGGGTCCTGCCGCCCGTGACTCTGTAGACTCGGCTGCTGGGGTCCTGCCGCCCGTGACTCTGTAGACTCGGCTGCTGGGGTCCTGCCGCCCGTGACTCTGTAGACTCGGCTGCTGGGGTCCTGCCGCCCGTGACTCTGTAGACTCGCCTGCTGGGGTCCTGCCGCCCGTGACTCTGTAGACTCGCCTGCTGAAGCCGTCGGAGTCTGAAGTGACCAACTGTGACTCTCGTTCTCCCTCTCTCTGTCTCCCCTGCGTAGGTAGCAGAAGCTCAGCGGGCTGAGTTCAGCCCGGCCCAGTTTGCAGGACCCAAGAAGATTAGCCTGAACCACCTGCTGAACTTCACCTTTGAGCCACGGGGCCACAGCGGACAGGGTTCCGAGGGCCACAGCGGCTGGGGCCGCCGCAACAAGTGGGGCCACAAGCACAAGCCCTTCAACAAGGAGCTCTTCCTCCAGGCCAAGTGAGTGCAGCGACCGGCCGTCAAGACCGGTGCAGCCACGTCGATCCGAGGCTGAGTCGGGGACGGGCAGGGTTCAGGCAGAGCCTGGCATAATTCCAACTTTACACAGTCACCCGTCTGCAGAATGCTGCTAACAGGTAAATCTCCGCCATTTATCCTCTCTTCTCTGACCGGATTTTGACCCATGTCTGTTCCCAGCTGCCAGTTTGTGGTGATGGATGATCAGGACTACACTGCCCACTTCACCGACCCGGACACACTGGTCAACTGGGACTGTGTCCAGCAGGTGGTGAGTATAGCCGTTGCAGTGTAGACACTGTGCTGGCCTGTGCTTAGAACTATAGACTAGCCCAGTCTAGGGAAACACAGAGCAAAGAACTATAGACCAGCGCAGTGCAGGAAAACGCAGAGCAAAGAACTATAGACCAGCGCAGTGCATGTAGGGTAGTATAGCGCAAAGAACTATAGATCAGCAGGGAAGTGCAGTTCAGTGCACCACAGCAGAATGCTAGGCAGTGTAGTAAGGCTGACCTCTCTTCGTTTCGCCTCTGTGTTGTGTGCATCAACAGCGCATCTACAGCCACGAGGTGCCCTCGTGCCCGATCTGCCTGTACCCACCGCTCGCCGCCCAGATAACGCGCTGCGGCCACATCTACTGCTGGCCCTGCATTCTGCACTTCCTGTCCCTGAGTGAGCGCAGCTGGAGCAAGTGCCCCATCTGCTACGAGGCAGTGCACAGCCAGGATCTCAAGAGGTCAGTCGGCCAACAGGGGGTGCCGCTGCCACGCTCAGAGCTGCGCCTCAGAGCTGGGGTGCACGGGTCCAGTTAAGAGTAATAAATCTTGTTGGTCAAGTCACAGTTGGGGCAGTGCGGTGGCTGAGGATCTTTGCCTGTGGTTGCCGGTTCCTATCCCGCGGCCGACAGAGGAATCCTACTCCGTTGGGCCCCTGAGCAAGGCCCTTAACCCCAACTGCTCCAGAGGCGCCGTACAATGGCTGACCCTGCGCTCTGACCCCCAGCTTCTCTCCCTGTCTCTGTGTCTTGTGGAGAGCAAGTTGGGGTCTGCGAAAAGACAAAACTAATCCAAGAAATTGGCCACTAAAGTGATCTAAATTCAAGTAGTTAGGAGGTAAGTCTGGGTTGCCAGGAGACTCACACAGGATACAAGCAAGCTGGCGGCTCCAGAGTTCATGTAGGGAGCTGTCAGCATGCGTAGGCTGCAAGGAACAGGTAAAGGTTTATTTCATACTGAAAGGAAAAGAAAAGAGATTCAATGCTATGGCGGTGGAGCCTCTGCAGGCTTTCTTCTCTACATCTTCTTTTATTTTCCTTTCAGCATGGAATATGCCTTTACCTGTGTCTTGTCTCCAGAGTTTTAGTCTTCTCCTTCAGCTTGGTGTTAACCTCTGTCTGCTAACGCGGTGCTGCTGATGGCACGCAGTACAGGGATGGGCTGCTGGGCATGCTGTCTCTAGTGCGCAGTGTGACATGCCTGTCTCTGCAGCGTGGTTGCCATGGAGACACGCCAGTACCTGGTGGGCGACACCATCACCATGCAGCTGATGCGCCGGGAGAAGGGGGTTCTAGTGGCACTGCCCAGCTCGCAGTGGGTCAAGGTGGAGGAGCCGATCCGGCTTGGGGGTGAGTGTGGAAGGACTCCTACGCCTGACAGCTTAATCTTGGGGTGACAGGGTCACAGTCCGACTTGGCTGTCAAACCAACAGCTCAGGACCTTACACTGGTGATGAATTAGAAGCCCACAAAACCTAAATCGGAATTTTCCTCTCTTCTTTGTAATCTGTGAAAAAACGTGCATGTGATAAGACCCAGGGTGGCTTGGAGTGCTGAGCAGGAGGAGTCTGATTGTGTTCCCTGTGTGTCTGCAGACCAGAGTTTCAGCCTGTACTCCAAGCTGCTGTTGGCCTCTCACGAGCAGGTTCTGCAGCAGGTGGTGTGGGAGGAGAGGGCTGCCCTGGAGAAACAGCTGCAGGAAGAGCAGGACCGTGCTGAGGCCTGCTTCATACAGGCAGCCCTACAGGAGCTGCAGGTACCCCGTCTGTCCCTCAGGCTGCTTCATACAGGCAGCCCTACATGAGCTGCAGGTACCCCGTCTGTCCCTCAGGCTGCTTCATACAGGCAGCCCTACACGAGCTGCAGGTACCCTCTCTGTCTCTAAGGCTGCTTCATACAGGAAGCTCTGTCCTCATGTCGTGGTCTCACTGCTCTGCACAGGCTGAAGACACTGTCTGTGTCCCATTGTCACAGTGTCTTTCTGTTGCCATCACTATAGGAGAGGGAGGCAGTGTTAATGAAAGCAGCCCGAGGAGATGGGGTCAGCGCTGAGCTCAGTCTGTCTGCCCTGACCCTGAATGAGCCTCCTTCTTCCCCTGGGGTGGAGTCCCATTCCTCCACAAGCAGCAGCAAGGTACTGACCCCTCTAGCGTCTGTGTGTTGTTGATGATTGTGCATTAACATAATATATATACCATAAGCACCTTCTCCCTCTCTCCCTCCCTGTCAGCCCATACTGCAGTATTCCTCTGCCTTTGATGACGAGGTTGTTGACCTCCCTGACTCTGTGTGTGAGGAGCCTCCCCAGGTCCCCTCAGAGGCCCCTCTGGTCTTGGAACCCGAACCAGAGCTGGAGCCAGTGCCAGAACTGAAAGCAGAACCAGACCTGAAACAGGAACCCTCTGTGCCAGAATCGGCCAGCAAACAGGAGGCCGTGCCCGAAACTACAGGAAACAGACCCTACTACTACTTCTACCAGGGTAGGGATGGCCACTGTGTGTTGTCTGTTGTAAGAACTGGAGTGGGAAGGCGCTCTGTCCACCTGACTGACTCCTGTCCATCTGTCCCCACAGCGGAGGACGGCCAGCAGATGTTCCTGCACCCAGTGAACGTGCGCTGCCTCGTGAGAGAGTACGGCAGCCTGGAGTGCAGCCCCTCTACCATCACTGCATCCGTGGTGGAGATTGACGGGCACACCGTCAGTGAGGTGAGGCAGGGAGACACACAGGGGGCACACCGTCAGTGAGGTGAGGCAGGGAGACACACAGGGGGCACACCGTCAGTGAGGTGAGGCAGGGAGACACACAGGGGGCACACCGTCAGTGAGGTGAGGCAGGGAGACACACGGGGCACACTGTCGGTAAGGTGAGGCAGGGGGAGACACACGGGGGGCACACCGTCGGTGAGGTGAGACAGGGAGACACACGGGGGGCACACCGTCGGTGAGGTGAGACAGGGAGACACACGGGGGGCACACCGTCGGTGAGGTGAGGCAGGGAGACACACGGGGGGCACACCGTCAGCGAGGAGAGACACACGGGGGGCACTCACCCTCAGCGAGGGGAGACGCATTGGGGGCACAACGTCAGCGAATGTTGTTCTGGACTCTCACCTCTGTCTGCAGGAGTTGCGTCGACGCCACCGCTACTTGTCTCACCTGCCCCTCACCTGCGAGTTCAGTATCTGCGAGCTGGCTCTGCAGCCCCCCCTGCTGTCCAAGGTGACTCTGGACACCTTTGCAGGTACGTGACTGCACAGGGCAGGTGGGTGCTGCTGCAGTTATGTCCAGCGTGCGGTTTCACACAGGTGCCCCCATCTCTTTCAGATGACCTGGAAAAGAGGAGGCGCTTTCGCCAGAAGAAGGCAAGAGACGAGAGGCGGAGAGAGAAACGCATCGAGGTTGAGGAGAACAAGAAGCAAGGAAAATGTGAGTGAGGGAGAGAGGGAGGGAGTGTGGGCTAGTGGTTTTGAGCTGAGGGACTGAGAGAGAGAGGCAGTGTAGCTGTAGGTCTGAGCTGGGGGGCTGGAAAGGGGGAGACAGGACTGGTGGTCTGCTGGGTGACTGGGACACAGACACGGGCAGGAAGACTGTATAGCTGAGGATCTGTTCCCCAGCTCCCTGATGTCTTCTGTGTTCCAGACCCGGAAGTGCACATCGGGCTGGAGAACCTGCAGCAGTTCCCAGCGTTTGGGTTGCCCCCTGCTGACAGCAGCCCTCCAGCGCACTCAGAGTTTCTATTGCCCCCACCTTCCCCCCTGAGCTCCAGCCCTACGTCTGGTGAGTAGGAGTGCCTGGGTCACCCCAGCGCACACTGTACTGTGTTCTGATTGGCCCGTGTGGCACCTGGATGCTGTGCTCGTGTTCCGAGAGCTCTATCCTCCTGTCAGTACTTCATGTCGATGTGCCGTCTTCCTCTCTGCATTACAGACATTGTGAGTCCAGTGTTTCCCTCCCTGAGGGGCCACAGCCCCCCGGCCTGTGTGGGCAGCTTGGAGGATGACTCCCACTGCCCTTCCTTTGCGCAGGTCAGTGTTGGGGACAAAAGGGCAGCAGGGGGGCAGTTCTGGTGATGTGATTGAGTCCAGCTGGCCGGTCGCTCCGCAGGCGAGTGCTGTGCGCTGACGGTGCCGTCTGTGTCTCTGTGTGCAGATGCTGCGTGATGGCAAGGCCCGGGCGGAAAGCTGGCCCAAGGTCCCCCCGAAGAACGGTAAGCAGATTGTCCATCTGTAAGCATGCGGCTCGGCTTCACAGTCAGAGCTCAGCTCACACATCTTGTTTCTTTTTGGCCTTTGAAGTCTCTCCACACAGTCCGCTCTGTACACTCCGTCCTACCCTCGGCAGCACAGCCTGACTAACCCTCCCCCTCCCATCCCTCACTCTGCAGATGTGCTCCTCGTCCCCCCAGCACCGGACAGCGACGGGGAGAGCGATGGTTCGGACCGGGTCCCAGTGCCCAGCTTCCAGAACTCCTTCAGCCAGGCCTTCGAGGCAGCGCTGCTGCAGCTGGACCACGGCTCCCAGGCCCCAGCCGAGCCCGTCCTGCTTGCAGGTGAGTTGCACAGTGAGCCCAGTCCGGCGCCGACTCGTGGGGCACCTGTATGCTTGCTAATCTCCGCTTCCTGTGTTTCAGAGGAGAAGGGTGGCAAGAGGAGGAAGAGGAAGCAGAAGCTCTTGTTCAGCACTTCGATGGTTCACACTAAATAGGAGGCGTCACTCAGCACTGGAGCTGCTGCGCTGTCAACCCCCTGCTGCAGCCTGTATTCACCTCACCAACCTGCCCCCAGGCTCCTTACACACCACGCACCCTGGGGTCACACTAAGTAAGCCAGATTTGGGGGACACAGTCAACAGCTTAAGACCTGCTTAACTAGAAATCCTGCTGGACTGTGGCCCCCGGATCCCAGGACTGGGGTCCCTGGCTTTATATTGGCACCTCTTGTTCCTGAGGGACCTAACTTGAACCCTCCTATGGGGAATAGGAAGGCATCAGTGAGGATCTTAAAATACCACATTTAGACAAGTGAGATCAACTAGCAATTTAGTTTATTAAGTCTGGAACTGCTCTGCGTCACCTGGGCTTAAGGATAGTTTCTAAATTTCCAAATTCCGGATGAGTGTGGGGCAAATGTCACTGGGCAAGTCAAGTTAAAGGAGATCTTGAGGAGGTGCAGAATCCTGGGGACCCCTTGCCTCTTGGGGACAGGACTTTCAGACCCCCACTTCTGTTCTTCCTTTGTTTGAGGAGTAGGCCTTGGGCAGTGCGACAAGGACCCGCTTCATATCGGAACCTGGGCTGATGGCTGTGTTCTGTTGGCAGTCTGCAGTTGAGTGCGGGGCCTAGAATCTGCAGTAAGTGTGAGGGTCAGATCATTATGTGTGCCCTCTGTAAGCAGAGAGCTCTCAGCCTGCTAACTATGAGCACCTGCACAGGCCCCTGTGAGCAGTCATCTCTTTTCATGGCCCAGACAGTAAAGTCAGTGAGCCAGGCCACCACTGTGAGGCAGTCAAGCTTGTTAGTGTGGAAACCTCCTTTTACAACAGTAGGCAGCAGCAGCCAATTGTTTGTCCCTTAATAAAATTCTTAATTGCTTAACCCTTAAGTGATGTTACTGAGATACCAATCTCAACAAGTATCCAAATAACTAAGACATTGCTGCCACTACTTATACAGAACAAAGTATGAACTGTACTCTCCCCAGGTGTGCACTATGACCTATGCTACCCACCTGACAGTGTTCTTATTGCTTACCTGCAACTCTCCAGGTCTGTACTATGAGCCCCACTACCCACCTGAGTGTTCTCATTGCTTACCTGCAGCTCTCCAGGTATGCATTGTGAGCCCTGCTACCCACCTGACAGTGTTCTCATTGCTTACCTGCAACTCTCCAGGTGTGCACTGTGACCAAATGTTACCTGTTCACCCATCTCAGTCTGCTCATTGCTTACTTTCTCTCTCCAGTGCTGCTAAATTTATTCAACACTTAGGAAGCTTGAGACTGCATTTTTGCAATTGTTTGAGTTGTTTTGGGGCGTTGACAAAAAAAGATATTTAAAAACGAAGTATTTTGTGTTGGATTCCTTGTTTTGTGTTTTTGAAGTGGAAAAGATGAGAGGACTTGTTTAGCGAGCCAAGAGACGTCTATTGAAGTAATAAAGTTGTGCACAATCAGGAAATGCCTTCTGACTCTCTGAGCTTTAGTGAGGGTACACTTTAATAAGTGGAACTTTCAGGGTTTTTGGAAAGGTAGTGAACTGGTTAGAGTTGTAGTTATTCAATGGGTAGTGAACATACAATCAATGCAGAGTGCTGCCTTTTTACAATAAATGTATTCATCTAATGCATGAAGCAACGGGCAGTCTGTTGAGATTCTTCATTAAAAACCAGTGGCTCTGGACCCTGCCCTGCAGAAACCTCACCCCTCTACAGAAACATACACACTGACGAACCATTCAGCACATGCACTACATGGCAGGGTTTTCAACTCCAGCTTCTTTTTTTACAAGCTACCTGACCCCCTCAGTCTGGAATCTTTAAAGACCAAGACACATGTGCCAGGAGGGGGTTGTGATGCTGTTGACAGACCCTCCCGCCAGAAACCTGCTGGCCTACAGCTGGACACCACAGCAGTAACTGTACAGTACTGATCCAGGAGCATCTGTGAACAGTCGTTACAAGGGGGGGACTCTTGACCCCAGCCAGACTGAGGTTCCTCAGACGAGTGCAGGGAGTCTAGTTCACGAGACTTGGTGCCAGGAGTGAGCTGAGCAGGGCCAGGCCAAGGCAGCTCTCGGGGTTCATCCTCCTGTTGTTCTGCCAGCAGCTGGTTTAGTCAGCAGACCTCTTCATCCTCCTCCTCCTCTCCCTCCAGCTCCTTCAGTGAGCAGCTCATCACTGCCCTGCGCACCTCCACACGCTCCTCTGCAAAGACAGCACCCCACACATCTCTGTCTGAACCCCAGCACCCCCAGACATCATGTCTGCTCAGGGCTTGAGGTACAGTACTGCCCCACTGCCACCGCTGCGTCCCTCGATACCAGGGACAGGCCCCTCCCTTCGAACCCGGCTCGCCCGCGCCCCTCACCCTCGCTGCGACACTGCGGCAGCAGGCGCTGGATCTGGCGCGCGTTGTACCGGATCAGGAACTTCTGGCAGGTCCGGATGGTTCCTGCAGAAAGCGAAGGGACAGGGGTGAGCGCCTCGGCAGCCCGGGGGCGTGTGCAGAGTCTCGGGGTCGCAGCCCTCACCCCCCACGTGCAGGCAGTCGACGGCGCAGGGCAGGCGCTGGCCTCGGCTCTCCAGGCTGCTGACGAAGGGCAGCGCCGACCAGATCAGGCGGTAGTGGCTCTTGCGGCAGCGCAGGAACAGCACCCCTGTCCGGGCGTTCAGGTACTTCACTGCGGGAGACCAGGGGGAGAGAGATGAGCTGCACAGCCCAGAGGAAGGACAGGGCAAGCGGTACAGTACAGCGTCCAGCGGGAGGCGCTACCTGCGAAGGAGAGGCCGCAGACCCCAGCTCCGTAGTCGCCATGAGCTCGGGAGACCGCGTTCCTCAAGGCCGTGAACACGGAGCGATCGTCCAGCAGCTGGAGGGACCGCGGGTCCGACGTCCGCACCTCGCACAGCAGGTATCTGTAGAGACAGAGACAGGGTGACGCGCTGGGGGAGGCCGAGCTGCGTCCGCGCCGGGTCCTTTTCTCCTCGACAGGCCCGACCCGGCCGAGGGAATCGCAGCGTTGCAGCGGAAGACCGAGCGCATCTACATGTTTAAACATCTGAAAATGCACTAACGCGTCCGGGAGCGGGGCTCCTGCTGGGATCAGGTGACCAGGGGTCCTGCAGGATATTGAAGAAATCTACAATAATGGGACAGCAGTTTTCAGAAATTATGATAGAAATTCAGCTATATATAATATAAATTCAGTTATACTTCTCATACATTATTTGATATTTTTGCCAATATTGAAAACACGACAACTTGTCACACTCTCAGATGATAGAAAACCTTTAACGGCTTTGGGATAATGAGCGTCAACTCTCATTTAACAACATTAACTCAATTCGCCTCACCTCGACTTGAATCGCACCATCCTGCAACCCACACGCGCGTTTCTGTTTCAGTGTAGCCTGACTTCCTGCTCCGAACTGAGCCAATCATATCGGAGCATTACGGAAAGGGCGGGCACAGTGAATGAAGATTGACAACAAAATGAGCCAATAAAGTCGCAGTCCTAGCCGTGTATACGTGCGTGTGTATGACGTGCCGAACTCCCTGTAATTGATGGATGAGCTGGCCTATAGACTTCCAACTTCCCTTCCTGACTGAAGGGGGCGTGAACTGTGACGTATGCAGAGAGAATGTGTGTAATTATATGTGTGTCCGCTAGAGGGTGTGCTGTGCGTGTCTGCACCGTCTTCATTACTATCTCATTTCATATACAACATATATATATACACAGGACACCGAAACGGCCGAAACGTTGTGTTTTCTCTCTCTTCTCAGCATTACTTGTTATTACTTGTTCCTTTATATACATAACGTTAGAAAACGTTATTTCGTGCGCACGAATTGTAAATCGTTCACTCGATATAACTTTTTTTTTCTTACTGATGGCCCTTCCCGGGCTCCGTACATATAAGCATATTGCATTATAAAGGAACAAGTACAGATTTATTCCACACTGAAAAGAACCACAACGTTTCGGCTGTGGAGGCTTCTTCAGGTTGCTTTTCTTCAGGAATAAACCTCGTTCCTTTGCAGCCTACGCGTGCTGACGCAGCTCCCTACTTCACATACTGTATAAAACGTGTTATAAAAATGAACCTTATTATGTTCAACACAAATCTAGAGCATTTATTTAACTAACAAACAGGACGACGCTCTCGAAGCTGGTGTAGAATTCCCACCACTTTGTCTAATTAAATCGGCTGTTCTCAGAGTAAAATGAATTCCCAGTAGAATTCGCAAAAAGGAACGCTAGTCTGACGCTGTTCATATTTTACCAATACATATGGCAGAGAAAAGGCAGGAGAGGTTTAACACTGAAGCTCCGACGCTGGGTGCGAGGCGTGCGCCTCTGATGCACCCCCTCGGCCGGGGCGCAGAGGAACCGCCGCGGACTCCAGAGTCAGCGCAGGAGAAAATAACGTCCTGTCGTGACAGTCATTTCGCATTCCGGTTATTCGCGTCTGCCGCGGTTCGCTGGTGCTTAAAGAGCTTGCGGGGATTTTGAAGGATTCATGCGCCAGGTGGCGCTAGTACCCCACGTCTCCGTTCTCAATCGGCGCAAGTGCACGCACACGTCCCGGTATCGTCTGTCTCTGTTACCCCACCCCTCTGCACCGGGCAGACCGCGGATATTGTGACACTGGAAACCGACAAGAGCTCCTGGGCTCGCTGTGGAGGCTGTGTCACCCGTGGGTGTTAGTACAGTACACTCGCGATTATCCTACCTAACCGGGACCGATGGTATGTCGGATAATTGGAAATTTCGGATGATGCGGAAACTGAGTAGACAAATCATAGATTAATGTGGAAATAAAGGATAAGAAATGTAACAATTCTCATATTCGGAATCTTTGTAAACCCCATTTTATCCCTTGTTGTTTGTCTTTTTGGAATGCAATGTTTGAAAATATAAACGGGAAGTTAGTTTGGACAACTCCTGATAGATTTTGTATTACAAATAAAGTTAAAGAGATATCGTTTGAAATTATTCATAAGTTTTATCCAGTTAAATTAGTACTCTTTAAATTTAAGCCTGAGCAGGATGATCTGTGTGTTTTTTGTCGGGCTGAAAAGGAATCTTTGGTGCATGTATTTGTGAGGTGTAGGTTTGTGAAGCTGTTTTGGACGGATTTACAGAGTTTTGTTTGCAGGCAGTTAAAGGTGTTTTTAGATTGAAGGATTTTGATATTTTATTGTATTGTTTAATAGAAAATTTGGAAAAAGAGCATTTATTTATAGTCAATTTATTAATCATTCTTGGTAAATTTCACATCCATAAATCCAAATGGTCTAATAATACTCCCCTTTTTAGTTCTTTTGAGGTGGAGCTGAAACACTATTTAAATTCTATTAAAAATGTGAGAAATAATAAAGCACGGAAAACATATGATATATGTAAGAAATACAGTTTAATCACATAACTTACTTATTGCCTCTGGCGGTTAACTGTTTATTTTTCTGTTTATGTTTGTTCTCTTGTACCTAATTTGATCCTCTGATTGTATTTGTATTTGTAAATTCTTTATACATTTAATCAAAAATTCTTTAAAAAAAAACAAAAAAAAACAAATCATAGATTAATGGAAGCGCAGTATATGAATGAAATCTGGTTTATGAATCTACTGTAATACTAAAATAACAGAGTACAGAACTATTGTTAGTTATTATTTTAAAAAATGAGTGATTGGAATCTGTTTCCCAGATGTGCTTCTCTTCCTTGCGGCGAGGTCTTAGTAACATGCCATCAGTAGCAGTGGCCTCCTCTTGCTGTCCAGCGTGAGCTAGTGCCGCTTCCAAAAGACAACAGGAAAATAATCACGAGCGCGAAGTTAGCAAGTTAAACTACGTCAACGGCAGCACGTGACAGAGCAGCATCGGATTGGGCAAAATGTTATGCAGGCGCACGCACAGTGCACAGTACATACTGTACACGGGTGATGGGCTATGTCGGATTAAACGGCATGTCGGATAAGCGAAGGTCGGATAATCGCGACTCTGCTGTATTTATACAGACGGATTCTGCAGTAAATGGTTGCTGTGTGTAACTGAGTCTCTCGGGGAACAGGGAGTGTGACTGGAATTAGCTGAGACAATGTCGCTGTTTAATCCCACTCTGCAATTTACGCTAATGCCTTAATTGTAATGACATCCCAACGAGAGGCTAATTGCCTCTGTGCAGGATGACAGCAGTGTCATTACCTCTAATGAGGGCTTGAGTCACACTGAGACACCGTCACAAGCTCAGCCTCGCTCTCCCACAGCGCAGTGCAGCTCAAACACTCTTATCCGTCTGGCTCCCAGTTTGTCCCCCAGTCTGTCCCAGTCAGCTGTGAGTTTGTCCCCTAGTCAGCTCCCAGTCTGTTCCCCAATCTTTCCCCAGTCAGCTCCCAGTCAGTTCCCAGTCTGTCCCCCAGTCAGTCCCCAGTCAGCTCCCAGTCTGTCCACAGTCAGCTCCCAGTCTGTCCCCCAGTCTCCAAACACACACAGACACACACTGACACTCACACAGACTCACTCACATACAGACTCATAAACACACAGACTCGCAGACACACTCACACCCAGATACACTCATTTCCTCAGCAGGTTCAGATTGATACCAGAGACGCTTCACCTCCGTGAGTGTCTGCTGAGAGACAGTCAGAGAGGATACAGAGTGATAACATATCCAGGCACACAGGCAATATAGCACTGTGACGGTCAGTCCCCACCGGTCCTGCAGAGCCTGGCAGTACAGCACAACACACAGGCATACAGGCCATCCAGCACAATGACCCCTGCACAGTAGAAGACAGTGTACAATAGAATACTGTTTAATGCATGTGATAGAAAGCAATTCAGAGACAGAACTCAGTAACACATAATGAAGTGTAGTGGACCGCAGACCCACAGAGGCCGACAGCAGGGTCATTACTGTGCTGATACTGAGAGGGCTGGGGCTCAGGTCAGGTGATGAGGTGGACAGAGCTCATGCTAACTGCTCCTCCTCACTCTCACTGACACCTTTGTCAGATAATAGCCCCACTGTTTGGTCAGGATTAAACTTTAATTTGTCACCTGAATAATTGAATGAGTGTCGGCTGCCCGCTTACAAGGCCCTGACAGGTCGCCTATGAGTTCTTTATCGGCGACACTAGAGCCGTCGTGTCTTAATGTAGGGGGAAGGTTGGGGTCAGGGAGAGGAGACACAGTGTCAGGGGAGACAGGGAGAGGAGACACAGTGTCAGGGAGAGGAGACAGTGTCTGGGGAGTCGGGGAGAGGAGATACAGTGTCTGGGGGGTCAGGTAGAGGAGACACAGTGTCAGGGAGAGGAGACAGTGTCTGGAGAGATAGGTAGAAGAGAATCAGTGTCTGGGGAGTCAGGGAGAGGAGATACAGTGTCTGGGGGGTCACAGAGAGGAGACAGTGTCTGGGGAGACAGGTAGAGGACAATCAGTGTCTGGGGAGTCGGGGAGAGGAGACGCAGTGTCTGGGGGGTCACAGAGAGGAGATACAGTGTCTGGTGATTCAGGGAGAGGAGACAGTGTCTGGGTAGACAGATAGAGGAGACACAGTGTCTGGGGGGTCAGGGAGAGGAGAGACAGTGTCTGGGGAGTCAGGGAGAGGAGACTCAGTGTCTGGGGAGTAGGGTAGAGGAAGCTCAGTGTCTGGGGAGTCAGGGAGAGGAGATACAGTGTCTGGGGGGTCACAGAGAGGAGACACAGTGTCTGGTGAGTCAGGGAGAGGAGACAGTGTCTGGGGAGACAGGTAGAGGACTCTCAGTGTCTGGGGAGTCAGAGAGAGAGGAGATACAGTATCTGGGAGGTCAGAGAGAGGAGACTCAGTGTCTGGAGAGTCAGATACTGGAAACATTGTAATACAGGTTGAGAATCCCTTATCCGAAATTCCTGAGATCGAAAGTGTTGCGGATTCAGGATTTTTTCGGATTTTGGAATATTTTTATATTTGCATCTATAAAATGGGACAGCTTGGGGATGGGACCCTAGTCTAAACACGATATCCATTTACATTTCTTAAAATAGCTTATACATACAGTATACCCTGAATGTAGTTTTATATAAATTTTTAAACATAATACCATCTGTCTGGGGAGTCAGGGAGAGGAGATACAGTGTCTGGGGGGTCACAGAGAGGAGACACAGTGTCTGGGGAGTCAGGTAGAGGAGACTCAGTGTCTGGGGAGTCAGGGAGAGGAGATACAGTGTCTGGGGGGTCACAGAGAGGAGACAGTGTCTGGTGAGTCAGGGAGAGGAGACACAGTGCCTGGGGGGTCACAGAGAGGAGACACAGTGTCTGGTGAGTCAGGGAGAGGAGACAGTGTCTGGGGAGACAGGTAGAGGACACTCAGTGTCTGGGGAGTCAGAGAGAGGAGATACAGTGTCTGGGAGGTCAGAGAGAGGAGACTCAGTGTCTGGAGAGTCAGATACTGGAAACATTGTAATACAGGTTGAGAATCCCTTATCCGAAATTCCTGAGATCGAAAGTGTTGCGGATTCAGGATTTTTTCGGATTTTGGAATATTTTTATATTTGCATCTATAAAATGGGACAGCTTGGGGATGGGACCCTAGTCTAAACACGATATCCATTTACATTTCTTAATATAGCTTATACATATACCCTGAATGTAGTTTTATATAAATTTTTAAACATAATACCATCTGTCTGGGGAGTCAGGGAGAGGAGATACAGTGTCTGGGGGGTCACAGAGAGGAGATACAGTGTCTAGTGAGTCAGTCTCCACCTACGATGTCATGTTTTGATTAAAAGGTAACAGTACACGTACACCATTTGTATTTTATTTTTTACTATACAGGTATTAAGTTTTATGTAAGGTGTAAAAACTAAGCACTGAATATGACTACAGGTAAATAAAATGAAAACTGAAAAAAGTCAGCATTTTATTTTTAAAGTAATGTACAAGTCATGGCGCTAGTCAAGTTACACTCATACATGGAAGTGAAATTCAAATCTCACGTAAAAATAACGTTTTGTACTTACTGTACAAAAAAACAAAACATGATGATCACTGCTTACAAACTTGAAGATAAATGCAGCCCCAGACATTACAACTACATCAGGTCCGAGAAACTTGAGGGAGAGGGTACGTCATCGATGGCATCACTGTGAGCTGGAAAGTTCGGTAAGTTATCAGTATCCACCTACGAAGTCGTGTTTTGATTAGAAGGTTACAGTACATAAAGATTTTTGTATAAAAACAAAACATGGAATTTGATTACAGGTAAATGTAATGAAAACTAAAAACGTCGGCATTATATTTGTAACGCAACAATTACGCTTGTCATGTTACACTCATACATAGCGTTTTACGTGGAGGTGAAAGCGACGCACAACAGCTGTACGTGGTGGAACCATCCCGCACTTGAGGAATTTCCCATGTGTGGCGTGTCATGTCAGCATTCAAATTTTTCAGATTTTGGAATTTCAGATAAAGGATTTTCAACCTGTATATATTTACGGTATATGATATAGAATTTATATACAATTTGTATACCTATAACACTATATATACAGATAATTATGTAATATAGAATATATATATATGTATAAATTACTATATATACACACAATTACTGTATATAATGTATCATTTATATATGTTACTAACTTACTATGTATACAGATAATGACTGCATACAGTATAGAATTGTACACACTGACACCAGGGCCAATTTTCCCAGAAGCCGGTTAACCTACCAGTAATTCTTTGGACTGCTGGGGGAAAACTATGAGAACAGAGGAAACCTATGTGAACACAGGGAGAACATGCAAACTCCACACAGACAGCACACTGAACCCAGGGTCCCAGTGCTGCAAGGCAACAATACTAACCACTCCACCACCATATAAATAACTATTATAAATAACAGATGTGTGTATAGATTGTTATAAATAGATAATTATAATACAAATGTATAGAGAGCTTATTATTTATAGATAATTATTATATATAAAGATATTTATAAATGGATACTTATCACATGGAGATGTATATCTAGATAATTATTGTGCTTTTTTACTTTTTTTTTCAAAAAATAAATGGGACATGTTTTGCCCTGAAGCCTAGATGTCCTGGGTGCAGCTGTTCAGTGAAGCAAAGGAGGAAGAGAGAGGAGAGAGAGGAGAAAGAGGAGAGAGAGGGGAGGGAGACAGGAGAGAGAGAGTGAACTGAGCCCAGAGATGAGCCCCTTCAGCCAGCTGGTCCAGAAACTCACTGACACAAACCAGCCTCAGGACAGCACAGCTAAAAACATAAATCACTCAACCAAATCACAACACAAGACACACAACATTACCTTACCCACTGGGACACACACACAAAAACAACACAAACTGGAATTTTACTGAACCCAAAACAGACAACACACACTGGCTGGGTGTCTGAACAGGGTAAGAAACAACAAAGAGAGATGGACCCTGATGAAGTACAGGCTCAGTGACCACAGCCTGGACATAGAAACTGGACATATACAGGCCTGGCTGTCTCCAGGTTTTGTGTGTCTCAGGTATGTGAATGTATACAGAGAGAGAGCCAAGGCACTTTCCAGTGAGCAGAAACTGCTACTACACAACACCAGGCACAAAGCACAGGGGACACAAACACTGTACCTGCATCACGCAGGACCTTGCTCAGATGTTCGTTCAGAAGGTTGATATTTGCAGATGCACCCTAATGCTTTGAAACAAGCAGGGCTTGGACAGAGCGGACCCAGTGGTTCGAATCCTGCACTGAGTGCAGTACTGGAGTACAGGGCAAATGTCAAATTTCATTAGTGTTGTCACCATAAATACAGCTGTTATTATTACCCAGCAATCCACTCTGCCCGCGGGGGTGGCGTACAGAACGCAGGTCCAGCAGGGAGGCAGACAGCTCTTGCAGCACGACAACATTATCTCCTCCCGGGAGATTTCCAGACTGTCCCAGGCCATCCAGGACCATATCCCTCCGGCGTTTCCTAGTGAGACATATTTGGAAGAGATCATGGGACACCCCAAGGAGAAAGCAGGACCCCAGTGGTGGGACAAACCTGCTGTGTTCCCTGCTACTGTGCTCTTCCTGTTGATTACTGTCATCACGATCTCCTCGATTACTTCACCAGCGTGAGTGTTTCAGTCCCATGCCCCAGGAGGACACAGTCCCAGTTGAAGAAATCTGGGTCTCCGGGACAGTGCTTCTGGGGCAACTCCACTTGAATCCCACAGCCACAGGATTCAGCTGGAGAGAGAGCATATAGAACAGAGAGAGGAGACAGAGAGGAGAGAGCAGAGAGAGGACAGCAAGGAGAAAGAGAGAGGTGAGAGGAATACACCCACCTCTTGACAGCAGGCAGGACAGAGAGAGAGACTCTGAGGGGAACGGGTACGAGACGAGACAGGGAGGAGGGAGACAGAGAAGCACCCCCCCCCCCCCCCCCCCAGAAAGAGACTCACCTGCAGCACACACACACCTCCCAAGAGAGAGACTCACCTGCAGCACACACACACCCCCCAAGAGAGAGACTCACCTGCAGCACACACACACCCCAAGAGAGAGACTCACCTGCACCACACACACACACCCCCAGAGAGACTCACCTGCAGCACACACACACCCCCCAGCCCCCCCAGAGAGAGTCTCACCTGCAGCACACACACACCCCCCAGCCCCCCCAGAGAGAGTCTCACCTGCAGCACACACACACCCCCCAGCCCCCCCAGAGAGAGTCTCACCTGCAGCACACACACACCCCCCAGCCCCCCCAGAGAGAGTCTCACCTGCAGCACACACACACCCCCCAGCCCCCCCAAGAGAGAGACTCACCTGCAGCACACACACACCCCCCAAGAGAGAGACTCACCTGGAGCACACACACACCCCCCAAGAGAGAGACTCACCTGCAGCACACACACACACCCCCAGAGAGAGACTCACCTGCAGCACACACACACACACCCAGAGAGAGACTCACCTGCAGCACACACACACCCCCCAGCCCCCCCAGAGAGAGTCTCACCTGCAGCACACACACACCCCCCAGCCCCCCCAGAGAGAGACTCACCTGCAGCACACACACACCCCCCAGCCCCCCCAGAGAGAGACTCACCTGCAGCACACACACACCCCGGAGAGACTCACCCCCAGAGAGAGGGGTCTCTGATGAGTTTCCACTTCACTTGAGTTCAGACAGGGAAAGTGGAGTGGCTCCAGACCGGCTGCCCGCTCAGCCCGGTGCAGAGATGGGAGCCCTCTTCTGCCAGCGCTGTGGGATCGCCCCGGACAGCAGGGGGCGCCCTGCAGGCGGGGCTGAGGGGCCTGCTGCGCTCTGATTGGCTGAGGCGCTGAGCAGCTGCAGCTCTGCTGGTGTATATTGGTGCAGCAGAGCTGAGTGAGGACCAGCGCAGGGGAGATCGGCAGGTATCACAGAGGACTCACTCCCACACCTGTACCCTGCGTGATCAGTACTAACCCACTCTGGCGCAGGAGTCACTGGCAGTAAGGCAGTGCTCCTGAGCTAGACGGGGGGTTTCTGTGGGGGGGTGAGGATGCGCGGATATTGGGGTGTACAGGGGCAGGTGGAGGCGTTATAACGGGGGTATCAGGGGGCGGGGCTGTTTGGATGACTGTCGCCAGGCTCGCTGGCGGTTCAGCCCCGTTTCCTTAGCAACAGAGTCCGAAACCCGGACAGTCGCGCGGCCGAGCAGGTGGCTCCTCGAGGGGCTCCTGTCCGTCGCGTACGCGCGCGCGAGAGAGAGGAGCCGGCAGAGGGAGGGAGGCAGCGAGCGCGCGTGCGAGCGCCGCTGTCAGCCTTGAAGATCCGCATGCAGGCATCCACGCGCTCATTCGCGAGCAGCAGCGTCTGCCGGAGCGGCAGCGAGCCGGCGATGGCGATCTGAGGCGCTCACACGCAGCGCCATGAGCTCCAGACCCGCTCTGCTGCTCAAAGCGTCCTCGGCGAGCAGGAGGTCGGCGCCCCACTCCGAGCTCGCCGGCAGCGGCCGGAGGATGGAGCCTCGCCCCGCCGCTGCGGGCTGCAGCCCCTCCGGGGGAGAGGAGACC